>NC_083594.1:22374198-22651698 GCF_027579695.1 Neoarius graeffei
GCTACATACTGTCATCTTGCATTCTCACATTTCTCTCCAAGACGTCTCCATTTGGCCGATATGAGCCTATTCCCCGAGTGAGTTGGTACGATGGCTCGACCCCGTAGAAAACTTAAAGTTCGGATGAAAGTTAGTTGAATAGGTTACTGACTTGTAGGCCTACATGTTGCCTGCCTGACGCGTGCTTCTGCCCAACTTGCACGACAGATTACTTGTTGAAAAGGCCCCTTGGATTAGATTGGCCGCGAGCAGACTGAAATGCATGTTAGAACGCTCTCACCTTTTTTGTAAAGCGTCCTCCAGATCCGAATGGGTAAGGGCAAGTGAAATGGTATAAGGTCTTTAATAAAACTCAGTGTGTGCTTTGACGCATGCATTCGGCAATTTAGGTCGTTTAACAGAAGCAGCAGTCCAACCTTGGAAACCCGCAGTCCTCAATGTCACCACACACGCTGGCTTTCGTTGGGTATACCCAAAGGGGTATTCCTCATTCGATGACGTAAGTGATATCCCACACACCCATGTCAAACGTAATTGGCTAAGACATCTGTCAAAAGTTACGGAGTTGCATTCCTCAAGAAATATTACGGTAGACCAAGATTATAACATTGAAATGGCATGTTTATTATCACGTAACAAAATGTTGTAAACAGTATTATAGAAATAATTTCATTTTGCATTCATTCATTCATTCATTCATTCATTCATATTGTTTCGGTAGAAAACTATGCAATGCAAAATCGTTTAAACACCAGAAAACCAGAAAAGTGCTGGGCCTCAAGATTCTAGATAGAACGTTCGGACGCTTTTTTTTTTTTTTTAGACCCCGGCGAGTATTCGGAACCGGCCTTTATTTGTCACAACACACGCGTACAACCGGCCGTTAAAGGGAACTCGGCGGTTAATTGGAACTCGGCTATTATTTGGTATTTTACGGTATGTCGATAAAACCACATCTTCACAGCTGCAATATTCCACTGCGTTTCTGCTGTGAAGGTCCACGACTTGCATCCGTATAACAACACGGACCACACGAAGGCGTATTTTTAGCATAGTTGATAGCTTTCTATCTGTGAACAAGTTCTTCATTTTGTTGAAAGCGTCCTTAGCTAACACAGTTCTCCTGCATGTTTTGTTTTTGCAAAGGCCATCTGAAGTTACAGGTTGAAGGATGATATTTGCTCAATGTCCTGATCCTCCTGCTTGAAGTTACATGCAGGTTCGATCTCTGGCGCAGGTTTTGATACGCTCATGCATTTGGTCTTCTTGGTGTTGACTTAGAAACCAAGTTCTTCACTTGCAGCTACTACAGTATCGAAAAGTCATTGGAGACCTTCAGCAAAGTTATCGATTAGGACAGTGTCGTCCGTATAGCGAATATTGTTAAGTAATTTGCCACTGACTTTAATCCCTTTGGGCACTTCCTCCAGTACTCTCAGGATCAAGCTAGGAAGTAGAATTTTACATTGCAAACACAGACAAGAAGAGTGATGCACACAGTGAAACATCCCAGTGCACATATAGGAAATACTATATTGCCAAAAGTATTTGCTCACCCATCCAAATTATCGGAATCAGGTGTTCCAATCACTTCCATGGCCACAGGTGTATAAAATCAAGCACCTAGGCATGCAGACTGTTTTTACAGTTTGGAGCTGGTCCCTTCCTCTTCCAACATGACTGTGCACCAGTGCACAAAGCAAGGTCCATAAAGAAATGGATGACAGAGTCTGGTGTGGATGAACTTGACTGGCCTGCACAGAGTCCTGACCTCAACCCGATAGAACACCTTTGGGATGAATTAGAGCGGAGACTGAGAGCCAGGCCTTCTCGTCCAACATCAGTGTGTGACCTCACAAATGCGCTTCTGGAAGAATGGTCAAAAATTCCCATAAACACACTCCTAAACCTTGTGGACAGCCTTCCCAGAAGAGTTGAAGCTGTTCTAGCTGCAAAGGGTGGACCGACGTCATCTTGAACCCTATGGATTAGGAATGGGATGTCACTTAAGCTCATACGTGAGCCAAGGCAGGTGAACAAATACTTTTGGCAATATAGTGTATAAGCAATTATCTTGAAACACCACGCAACCAATCAGATTAGTGGACTAGAACTAACTGTCGTATCATCATTAAGTTATTCCATGAAATCGAGTCGGACATGAGCTGATAGCCGACGAAACGTGTCGTGCCGAGTCGGCTATAAGCCATGAATGACGAGATTGAGTGGAATAACTCTTTTATTCTATCCATATTCACTGCATTTTGAGAAATGGAGCATTTTTATTTTCATTTTTTGCAAATTCGATAAATAAAAACTTTGTACAAAACATCCAACAAAATAATTTCTGCTTCGAATGTAAACAAACCGGTGAAATGACGGTAACAATTTGTGAAAAATGGTAGAATAATAATTCTTGAAAAATAAAAAAAGAGATGTTCTTACCATCAAATACTTTTATTCCATGTTTTGTTGCTTTTTTTTGTATTTTTTGGGGCTTTGTTTTCGAGTAGCTTTTCTTCCGTCCTCAGTTGGTTCAGTAATATGCGCCACCATTTTCTTCTTCTTCTTTCGTTTTTTTTTTTAGCGATTGGCAAACCAACTTAAAGGTGCATTACCGCCACCGACTGGGCTGGAGTGTGGAACAGGAGCTATTGAGGGGGAAAAGCTATATTCTTTTAGCTATTTCTGTTTCTTTTAAATACTTGATAACAAAGTGAGCTATCTGACTTGATGCGATCCGCCATTTTGTTTATCTCTACCCACAGAATATGAGCCGATAGCCTTGTAGTAGAGTAGCCAATCAGAGCGCATGATTGCTCATATCCAGTGAATGTGGATCGAATAATAAGTTTTGTACATAATATGAGCTCTGTTGAAGTCTTCTCTTTGGTCAGAAGGTGCTGATTTAATTTTCTGTAACAGAAATTCTGATAATAGTTCTGGCTGTAATTCAAATCACAGGTTTATATTAAAATGCTTGTTTTGAACTTTTATAGAAGGAGTCAACAGTGTCAGCTCTTTGTAACGGTCACTAAGTGAACCACCGCGGAAGAATCTTCATGTATTACACTACCGTTCAAAAGTTTGGGGTCACCCAGACAATTTTGTGTTTTCCATGAAAAGTCACACTTTTATTTACCACCATAAGTTGTAAAATGAATAGAAAATGTAGTCAAGACATTTTTCTGGTCATTTTGAGCATTTAATCGACCCCACAAATGTGATGCTCCAGAAACTCAATCTGCTCAAAGGAAGGTCAGTTTTATAGCTTCTCTAAAGAGCTCAACTGTTTTCAGCTGTGCTAACATGATTGTACAAGGGTTTTCTAATCATCCATTAGCCTTCTGAGGCAATGAGCAAACACATTGTACCATTAGAACACTGGAGTGATAGTTGCTGGAAATGGGCCTCTATACACCTATGGAGATATTGCACCAAAAACCACACATTTGCAGCTAGAATAGTCATTTACCACATTAGCAATGTATAGAGTGCATTTCTGATTAGTTTAAAGTGATCTTCAGTGAAAAGAACAGTGCTTTTCTTTCAAAAATAAGGACATTTCAAAGTGACCCTAAACTTTTGAACGGTAGTGTATGTACCGAATAACAGCCTTTATCATCAACATCATCATCATCGAATACAGTGGAGCGTCATTATAACGCGGTAGTCGGGATCCAAAGGATCCGATCACGTTATGAGTGAATCTGTGTTATAACGGTATGGAAACTCTGGCATGGCTCAAGTAGAAAACATTCTATGAGGTTTTTAATTTTTTTTTAGATAAACCAGTCCCATGAAGAAATTAAAAGAACTATGATTGTTTTTACTATGCTGATAACTTTTTTTTTTTGGACTATCAGTGTAACAAATAATATGTAATAAATATTTTTGCTGCCTGTCACATCCTCGCGCATGCATGCGCATTTGCACCTTCGCGCTTCAAACTCTCTCACGCGCCGCTCTGAGCAGCGCACACCTCAAAGACTGATTGCATGCACCTCTCCCAGATTAGAGCAATGGATGCTTATGCATGTTATTTAAATAAATGTTATTTACATATACATATCTATGCATATATAAAATGTATTCTTTACAAAACTGTTTTTTTTTCTACAGCAACATTCTATGTTTGCAATGCAAGGTATTAAAAATATAAGTTTTGGCCTGCTCTGAATAATTGTAAGCATAACTCTATACAGTGACTCAACGAAAAGTGTTCAAAGAATAGAACAATGATTATCGTGCAGCAGGCGCAGTTCAGGCATAGCGCATAACACAGCACATTTTAGTCCTTGGTTTTACTGAAGCCGTCTGTAACTTTGGTTTGTTGAAATCTCGTGCGGGCCTGCAGTCAGATAGAATGAAGCATGTTTCGTAGATGCGTGACGTTCGCCGCAGAAGTTTCGTTGCATTCAAACCATCTTCACACAGTTTCAGGTAACTCTTCTCCTCAGTCTGAGAGTGTTGTTCTCGAATGCGGTTGCATAAAGTTAAATTTTGGGAGCCATGAGCTGACCGTGTTCCAACGATTTTCGTGGAATAGTGATCCGTATTATAACGGCGCTCCACTGTCATCAACACTGGTGACGTGTGTGTGGTGCAGTGAGAAGCAGAGCTACTGTTACCATCCCAAAGATGATGACTTTCCTATTACAGAACACTGAAGTGTTTTATTCTAGCAATTTGCCACCAGTTACAATTTTAAAAATGAAAAGTTCAACACATTTTCTCAGTTTATAGTCACAACTCCAGGCTGTGGAAAGAAACACATTCATTCCTTTTATCACTTCTGTTGTAGCAGCTATTAATAGTTGTTCCTACCTGCACCGCTCTCTCTCTCTGTCCTCTCTCTCTCTGTCCTCCCTCTCTCTCTCTGTCCTCTTTCTCTGTCCTCTCTTTCTGTCATCTCTCTGTCCTCTGTCTCTCTGTGTCGTCTCTCTCTGTCTCGTCTCTGTCATCTCTCTCTCTCTCTCTCTCTCTCTCTCTCTCTCTCTCTCTGTCATGTCTCTTTCTCTGTCCCCTCTCTCTGTGTCGTCTCTCCTCCCTCTCTCTGTCATCTTTCTCTGTCCTCTCTCTCTGTTGTCTCTCTGCCCCGTGTCCTCTTTCTCTCTCTCTCTGTTGTCTCTTTTTCTGTCCTCTGTCCTCTCTCTCTGTGTCGTCTCTCTGTTATCTCTCTCTCTCTCTCTCTGTCCTCTCTCTCTCGCTCTCTGAGTCGTCTCTCTGTGTCGTCTCTTTCTCTGTCTCCTCTCTCTCTCTGTCATCTCTCTGTTGTCTCTCTGCCCCTATGTCCTCTCTCTCTGTCGTCTCTCTCTCTGTTGTCTTTCTCTGTCCTTTCTCTCTCTGTTGTCTCTTTCTCTGTCATCTCTCTCTCTTTCTGTCGTCTCTCTCTGTCGCCTCTCTGCCCTTGTGTCCTCTCTCTCTCTCTCTCTGTCGTGTCTCTCTCTCTTTCTGTCGTCTCTCTGCCCTCGTGTCCTCTCTCTCTCTGTCTCTGTTGTGTGTCTCTTTCTCTCTCTCTCTCTCACTCACTCACACGCACGCGCACACACACACACCAAAAAAAAACCTGTGAAACTGCAAAGTGTAAAAGCGTCCTTTGCCCATGGCAGAAAACTTCATCTTAAAGCCTGTTTCCATCAGTGTTAAATATCTCTGTACAGTTTTTAGTCATCTGTTTATCTGCTTATTGTTAGGCAGAAAGTACCATCACTATCCTCCATGTTAGTCTCTGTGAGTGAGTTATTACGATAACACACTATATGAATGGATTAATAGAAGCCTGTGATTTGCCTGGCAGCTGACACTACATCACTATCATACTGTTATAGAAAATTCATCAGCACCTTCTCCCCAGTCATTATTCGAGAATTGGTGTAAGGTGGTATAAATACGTGTTTGTGTTTGTTCATTATTGTAACTTGGATTAAGCTAAGACCATATTTTAAGAGCGATTTGCACATAAATGCAGGTCATTCCAAAGGGTTCATTTACTTTTTCTTGCCACTGTATACATATAGATATTTGTGTAAACCAGGGCTTTTCAAAGTGTGGGGCACGCCCCCCCTGGGGGGCGCCAGAGTTCTTCGGGGGGGCGCAACGCGAGAGACAAAATGGATCGGTTTTTATTACCTAAAGCTACAGTGAGTGAGGAGACAAATGCCGCTTTTCCACTACAAACGCGGCTGAGCCGTGCCGTGATGAGTCTAGCTGAGTCGGGCTGAGCGGGGCTGTTGGAGTTGCATTTCGACTACAACCGCGCTGAACCGTGCTGGCTGGAAGTGGGTGGACACATTGGGTGGAGTTAGCGAAAGTGGGTGGACGTCACGTGATGTCGTTAAGCAGCGCAAACGGTGACATCAGTGACAGTGGCGGAACAAGTCAGAGCCGGGCCGGGGGCGGGGCAAATGACCGGGCCCTTTATTAAAGCTTATCATAACATCATTTTAGGCTACAAAATGTCCGCAACTGCGGTGTTTACCAATTTCAACACTACCGGGTGCAACTATGTTATTTAGTACATCAAGTCCTTCAAACGAACATGTAACTCAGAAACAAAAAACATTAGGATACTGTACATGGCTCATAATAAAACATCAATAGCCTATACTGCGCACATTATTTGAAGGGCATACGAATGAGCGCTCAGAGGTTGCAACGGTGACAGGAAGAGTCAGAAATAAAAGGAGGGCGGTGCAAACCTCACTGAATGCACTGTGTTTACCAATTTCAACACTACGGGGTGCAACTATGTTATTTTGTACATTAAGTCCTTCAAACGAACATGTAACTCAGAAACAAAAAAACATTAGGCGACATACTGTACATGGCTCATAATAAAACATCAATAGCCTACTGCGCGCATTATTTGAAGGGCATACGACGAGCCTTGCGCTCCGCGAACTCGTCCACGATGCTCTGTATGTCACTGATTCAGTGAGCTTTTAAGCGGTAGTCTCACGACCCGAATAGTAAACAATAAACATGGAGGACATGGTGTCGTTAGTGTTGCTGGTCTTGGTGCTGTGGCTTGTTGTCACCGACAACGCCAACAGATACTGGCAAGAGCGTATAGATGAGGCGAGGCGCATAAGGCTTCAGAAATTCTCGTAATTCGTAATTATTCTTCTTCCGGGTTTGCGGTGTTTACAGATCCCAGCGCGCTCGCGGGGCGTGTGTGGGCATGTGAGGACACGCCTCCTCACCAATCAGTGCACAGGGGAGTGTCTGCTCACGCCCCCAGCCTCACTCGGCACGGTTTGGCTCGCTTCAGCCCCACTCCAAAACGGTGCGAGTTTTAGGGGCTAAGCAGGGCTGAAGCGAGCTGAGTCGTGCTGGTTTTTGGTAGTCGAAACGCGAGCCGTGTCGGGCTGAAGTGAGCTGAAGCGAGCTGAAGTGAGCTGAAAAAGGGTAGTGGAAAAGGGCCATAAGTCTGGGCCAAGCCAAAAAAACAGAGCCTCCAGGATGTTGCGATTTGCAACTTCAGCGCAAATTCAACCAATCCCCGCGAATTCAGGGCGGTGTTGCAATTATATCCAATCACCGCAACTTTCCCGCAAATTTGACCAATCGTTGGCGTCGTCTTGAGGTGACGTCGACAAACTACCTTCCGCCTTACTTTCGTGTGTTCAAGAGAAGCAGCATGCGCATCGTGTTGCCAGATTGGACGATTTCAAGTGCATTTTGTTGGGTTTTGAACATATTTTGGACTGGAAAACGTCAGCAGTATCTGGCAACACTGAAAGTGTGTTATGTTTACAGTGAAGGACTGTGTGCACTTTATTTTTATATTTTTACTTAGTACAAGAAATTAATGGATGCCAACATTTTTGCCAAAATGGTATTTTATTTTCCATTGTTTAGGCAGCTTCAGCATCATACTGTGAGATTCTGTTCAAATTGTTTATTTCTTCTATGAAGCCTGAGCCATTTATTTTATTAGTTTATAATTATTGTTTAATTTAGTCTTCAGGAGAGACTGCCTGCACACAGTACTAGTATTAATAGGTTTTTTTTTTCTTACATGAAAGCTGAGGCATTTATATTATATTTTAAGGTAACTTCATGTTGTGCTGTGAGGTTCTATGCACTTTAACTTTTGAACCAACAGGTGCATTTGGATAAGTAAAGCCTATTTTTCTGCATTTTTGTAGTCCTGGTAATCTTTTATATTGGTAAAGTTGTTTATAGGACTATTTCTCTTTGTTTTTTTAATCAATAGTTTTTCAGTAATAACTTAATATTTAACATATCACTCAATTTTAATCACAAAAAGAGAAAATCGCAACAATTTCTCGCAACTTTCACTTCCTCCCACAATGTAATCGCAACAAAAACCTAAAAAACACCGCAACTTTCATCGCAATTTTTTTTGGAAACCCCCCCGCAACATCAGACATTTTAGCCCGCAACAATCACAAAAAAGGCCCGCGGAATCCTGGGGGACTGGAAAAAGAAGGAAGTATGACCACGATTATTTAAAGTTTGGATTTTCATGGACTGGATCTGAAGATGCTCCACTGCCACAGTGTGTTGTCTGCCAAGAGATGCTAGCTAACGATGCTATGGGATGTTTAAAATGTGTAAAACAAGATGTTTTAAAAAGCACAGATGTTTAAAATGTGAAAAAGAAAAAAATAATGTGTACAACAACCATTTTTTTAAAAAATACGAATGGAACATTAAGTATAGCAACAACAAAAATTGTAAGGGGGGGGCGCTGTTGTTTATTTGCTCTCCGAGGGGGGGCTGACTCTCCCACACTTTGAAAACCCCTGGTGTAAACCATTCTCACTCTGTCTCTTAACAATAAAGATCTTTACTGACATAAGATCATTACTTATCAATTTTGGATAAAATATCAACACTCAAGTCAGTTTACCGTACAACAAGCATTACTGACAACATCATCACCACCGTTATCCTCTCCATCCTCTGGACACTGGAAAGGGAAAAGGAAATTATGCTGAAGCTAAAGTTCTTTAATCACTGATCTGTGATTAGTTTAGACATTTAGCGCGGACAGATGAAAAGTGTTCAGGTTGAGTGCTGGTCAGAGATCTGCTTGCAGTGTAAGACAGGAAATGAGCAGCAGTGCTGAATAAACAGGAGTCTGGTGACGAACCTGATGGGTGCCACCTCGTCCGTAAGCTCAGGAAGTAGGAAACGCATAGAGGAAATGAGTGTCTGAACAGGAAGCTCAGCCTCGTCCACTCCAACACCCACTACCTTGCTTATTGTTCAGATTTCTCCGGACATATTTCATTCGTATTGATTTGAACAGGACGTTTCAGACACAAAGTTCATCAGTTTCCCTGTGAACTTTGTGTCATACGTTCTAAAAGTTGAATCCAAAATGAGATCAGTTTGTGTTTTGTGACCTGCTCCTAGGATATTTTTGCTTGACAATAAGTACACTGCTTATGTGCAGTGGTGCTTGAAAGTTTGTGAACCCTTTAGAATTTTCTATGTTTCTGCATAAATATGACCGAAAACAACATCAGATTTTCACACAAGTCCTAAAAGTAGATAAAGAGAACCCAGTTAAACAAATGAGACAAAAATATTATACTTGGTCCTTTGTTTATTGAGGAAAATCATCCAATATTACATATCTGTGAGTGGCAAAAGTATGTGAACCTCTAGGATTAGCAGTTAATTTGAAGGTGAAATTAGAGTAAGGTGTTTTCAAATCAATGGGATGACAATCAGGTGTGAGTGGGCACCCTGTTTTATTTAAAGAACAGGGATCTATCAAAGTCTGATCTTCACAACACACGTTTGTGGAAGTGTATCATGGCACGAACAAAGGAGATTTCTGAGGACCTCAGAAAAAGTGTTGTTGATGCTCATCAGGCTGGAAAAGGTTACAAAACCATCTCTAAAGGGTTTGGACTCCACCAATCCACAGTCAGACAAATTGTGTACAAATGGAGGAAATTCAAGACCATTGTTACCCTCCTCAGGAGTGGTCGACCAACAAAGATCACTCCAAGAGCATATCTAGTAGTCCAAGAAGTCACAAAGGGTAATTTCTAAGCAACTGAAGGCCTCTCTCACATTGGCTAATCTTAATGTTCATGAGTCCACCATCAGAACACTGAACAACAGTGGTGTGCATGGCAGGGTTGCAAGGAGAAAGCCACTGCTCTCCAAAAAGAACATTGCTGCTCATCTGCAGTCTGCTAAAGATCATGTGGACAAGCCAGAAGGCTATTGGAAAAATGTTTTGTGGATGGATGAGACCAAAATAGAACTTTTTGGTTTAAATGAGAAGCATGACACTTGAAGAAAGGAAAATGCTGCATTCCAGCATAAGAACCTTATCCCATCTGTGAAACATGGTGGTGGTAGTATCATGGTTTGGGCCTGTTTTGCTGCATCTGGGCCAGGACGGCTTGCCATCATTGATGGAACAATGAATTCTGAATTATACCAGCCAATTCTAAAGGAAAATGTCAGGACATCTGTCCATGAACTGAATCTCAAGAGAAGGTGGGTCATGCAGCAAGACAACGACCCTAAGCACACAAGTCGTTCTACCAAAGAATGGTTAAAGAAGAATAAAGTTAATGTTTTGGAATGGCCAAGTCAAAGTCCTGACCTTAATCCAATTGAAATGTTGTGGAAGGACCTGAAGCGAGCAGTTCATGTGAGGAAACCCACCAACATCCCAGAGTTGAAGCTGTTCTGTATGGAGGAATGGGCTAAAATTCCTCCAAGCTGGTGTGCAGGACTGATCAACAGTTACCGGAAATGTTTAGTTGCAGTTATTGCTGCACAAGGGGGTCACACCAGATACTGAAAGCAAAGGTTCACATACTTTTGCCACCCACAGATACGTAATATTGGATCATTTTCCTCAATAAATAAATGACCAAGTATAATATTTTTGTCTCATTTGTTTAACTGGGTTCTCTTTTATCTACTTTTAGGACTTGTGTGAAAATCTGATGATGTTTTAGGTCATATTTATGCAGAAATGTAGAAAATTCTAAAGGGTTCGCAAACTTTCAGTCACCATTGTATTAGATGTGTGTATTGATTACATACTGACATAAAGGAACTGAGAATGTGAATTCAACACTGTGTGTTAATTCACCATGGTAGACAATGTTAGATTTTTTTTATGTAATTTATGGGAATACAAACTGTCCCAAGTCTCCCTGCTCTCCTCTACCATTTGTGCAGATTTAAACAGAAATTTGCTGGTAAACAGTGTTGTAGTTGAGTCAGAGTCCAGTTTTGAGTCCCCAGTGTTTGAGTCCAAGTCATTAAAGAAAATTTCAAGTCGAGTTTGAGAACAAGACTCCAACTGCATCATTTGATGGTGTCTGTTGCTGCCTTTATGTAAAAGCGTCTCTGCTACTATGTTGGACTAACATTACTGCTTGACCGCCCCATTTTAGTTAACAGACGACAAATAAAAAGCTTGTTCATCACTCAGCAAGCCCCACCCCCTATCAACATGGCAAATAACATGAGGGTTAACACTAGCTAGTTCATCAGTCAGCAAGCCCCGCTATCAACAGGGCAGTGAACATAGTGTGTCACTTCCTTCTCTGGGTGGAGTCTTACCAAATGATGATTGAAGTTCGAGGTTGTCCGTGTCATCTCCTCAATAGTTCTTCTATATATGGAACACATAGCAGTGCATTTTTTCCCCCACTGCACGAGAAATCTGTATAAGCAAAACGGACAATCCTAGGGGCTTCTTTCCAGGCATTTTAGCGCCATTAACGTTAGTTTGTTCCTGAACATGATGTACGAACAGGTGACTGTGCATTCTCTTGCACAAAATTTATATAAAAATTAATGTAGATATAAATATCTTATGCCAAATTACAACCCTGATTCCAAAAAAGTTGGGACAAAGTACAAATTGTAAATAAAAACGGAATGCAATAATTTACAAATCTCAAAAACTGATATTGTATTCATTCACAATAGAACATAGACAACATATCAAATGTCGAAAGTGAGACATTTTGAAATTTCATGCCAAATATTGGCTCATTTGAAATTTCATGACAGCAACACATCTCAAAAAAGTTGGGACAGGGGCAATAAGAGGCTGGAAAAGTTAAAGGTACAAAAAAGGAACAGCTGGAGGACCAAATTGCAACTCATTAGGTCAACTGGCAATAGGTCATTAACATGACTGGGTATAAAAAGAGCATCTTGGAGTGGCAGCGGCTCTCAGAAGTAAAGATGGGAAGAGGATCATCAATCCCCCTAATTCTGCGCCGACAAATAGTGGAGCAATATCAGAAAGGAGTTCGACAGTGTAAAATTGCAAAGAGTTTGAACATATCATCATCATCATCTATAGTGCATAATATCATCAAAAGATTCAGAGAATCTGGAAGAATCTCTGTGCGTAAGGGTCAAGGCCGGAAAACCATACTGGGTACCCGTGATCTTCGGGCCCTTAGACGGCACTGCATCACATACAGGCATGCTTCTGTATTGGAAATCACAAAATGGGCTCAGGAATATTTCCAGAGAACATTATCTGTGAACACAATTCACCGTGTCATCCGCCGTTGCCAGCTAAAACTCTATAGTTCAAAGAAGAAGCCGCATCTAAACATGATCCAGAAGTGCAGACGTCTTCTCTGGGCCAAGGCTCATTTAAAATGGACTGTGGCAAAGTGGAAAACTGTTCTGTGGTCAGACGAATCAAAATTTGAAGTTCTTTATGGAAATCAGGGACGCCGTGTCATTTGGACTAAAGAGGAGAAGGACGACCCAAGTTGTTATCAGCGCTCAGTTCAGAAGCCTGCATCTCTGATGGTATGGAGTTGCATTAGTGCGTGTGGCATGGGCAGCTTACACATCTGGAAAGACACCATCAATGCTGAAAGGTATATCCAGGTTCTAGAGCAACATATGCTCCCATCCAGGTGACGTCTCTTTCAGGGAAGACCTTGGATTTTCCAACATGACAATGCCAAACCACATACTGCATCAATTACAGCATCATGGCTGCGTAGAAGAAGGGTCCGGGTACTGAACTGGCCAGCCTGCAGTCCAGATCTTTCACCCATAGAAAACATTTGGCGCATCATAAAACGGAAGATACGACAAAAAAGACCTAAGACAGTTGAGCAACTAGAATCCTACATTAGACAAGAATGGGTTAACATTCCTATCCCTAAACTTGAGCAACTTGTCTCCTCAGTCCCCAGACGTTTACAGACTGTTATAAAGAGAAAAGGGGATGTCTCACAGTGGTAAACATGGCCTTGTCCCAACTTTTTTGAGCTGTGTTGTTGTCATGAAACTTAAAATCACCTCATTTTTCTCTTTAAATGATACATTTTTTCAGTTTAAACATTTGATATGTCATCTATGTTCTATTCTGAATAAATTATGGAATTTTGAAACTTCCACATCATTGCATTCCGTTTTTATTTACAATTTGTACTTTGTCCCAACTTTTTTGGAATCGGGCTTGTATTATAGCATGTTACAAAATAATAAAGAAAAAAAATCAGAGTCCTCGTCTCCGATTTACAAGTCCGAATGCAGTTAATGCATGAGTCTGAGTCCCTCAGTGCTCAAGTCCAAGTCAAGTCACGAGTCCTTAAAATTAGAGCACGAGTTGGACTCAAGTACTACAAGCCTGCTGGTACCGGTAAGTTTTACTGAGCATATTGGAGAATCTCCCACAGTTCTTTTGGAGACTTTGACAGTCACACTTGCTGCTTCTTTTTTTTTTCTTTTTTTATTGCATGCATGCAAAACCCAGCAGCCTTCATTAAGTTTATATGAGCATAACATTAAGTCCATTAGTAGGTCTTTGAGGCTAATTGTAATCTGTGGTAGCAGTTCTACTGAACAGAACACTGCTATTAATCTCCTCAGCTGAAGAGAAGAACGTCTACTAGATTATGTTCAATCATCTTCATTTACTACTAATAGTCATTAGTTAAAGGAACAGTGCTCTGTTTGTTATGGAGTTCTGGCTCTGATCTCAACTCCACACAGCCGCACATTTCAGCACTGACTCGCACTCAGGCTGAACAAGCAGACCACACAGACCCCAAAATGACAAAACCATGTGTGGGCTGAAGTGCACTTCCTAGTGAGTAGGCTGAAAGATGGCTTCCTTTGACTTATGGAATCAAAGTGACAGGGTTGTTTACTCTACTCTCCATTCCCCTAACAGCTAAAGCTCAGCCGTAAATACGTCCAAGTAAGAAGCAGCTCGACTTCCGACCGTGACGTGAAAAAACACTGTCAAAATATTGCTGTAATTCCAGCAAAAGCATTGCACGGATCTCTGTACACATATACGAAGTAAGTATAGGAAAGTCAACATCTGTGGGTGTAATGATTCACACAAACCAATATTTGACTTCTATTTTATAGTTGTATATATTTGCCTTGGCAGACTTGTTAACTACAGAATGGTGGGAAAGATTAGATGACTTGCTTTCCACATTTGGTACGAATGGGAAGAGTTTACTCAAAAATGAACACAATGTCCCTCTTACTCCAAATACAGTGCTCAGCGTAAATGAGTGCACCCCCTTTGAAAAGTAACATTTTAAACAATATCTCGAACACAAACAATTTCCAAAATGTTGACAAGACAAAGTTTAATATAACATCTGTTTAACTTATAATGTGAAAGTAAGGTTAATAATATAAACTTAGATTACACATTTTTTCAGTTTTACTCAAATTAGGGTGGTGCAAAAATGAGTACACCCCACAACAAAAACTACTACATCTAGTACTTTGTATGGCCTCCATGATTTTTAATGTCAGCACCAAGTCTTCTAGGCATGGAATGAACAAGTTAGCGACATTTTGCAGCATCAATCTTTTTCCATTCTTCAACAATGACCTCTTTTAGTGACTGGATGCTGGATGGAGAGTGATGCTCAACTTGTCTCTTCAGAATTCCCCATAGCTGTTCGATTGGGTTCAGATCAGGAGACATACTTGGCCACTGAATCACTTTCACCCTGTTCTTCTTCAGAAATCCAGCAGTGGCCTTAGATGTGTGTTTAGTCATGTTGGAAAAGTGCACGACGACCAAGGGCACGGAGTGATGGTAGCATCTTCTCTTTCAGTCTAGAGCACTACATCTGTGAATTCATGATGCCATCAATGAAATGCAGCTCCCCGACACCAGCAGCACTCATGCAGCCCCACATAAGGACACTGCCACCACCATGTTTCACTGTAGGCACCATGCATTTTTCTTTGTATTCCTCACCTTTGCAACACCATACAGTTTTGAAGCCATCAGTTCCAAAAACATTTATCTTGGTCTCATCACTCCAGAGTATAGAGTCCCAGTAGTATTCATCTTTGTCAGCATGGGCTCTGGCAAACTCTAGGTGGGCTTTTTTTGTGCCTGGGCTTTAGGAGAGGCTTCTTTCGTGGATGGCATCCATGCATGCCATTCCTCTGCAGTGTACGCCGTATTGTGTCACGGGAAATCGTCACCCCAGTTTGGCTTTCTACTTCTTTAGATAACTGCATTAAACTTGCATGTCGATTTTTTTCAACCCTTCTCATCAGAAGACACACCTGTCGAGGTGTTAACTTCCATGGACGACCTGGACGTCTCTGTGAGATGGTTGCAGTTCCATCTTTCTTAAATTTTTGTACCACTTTTGCAACAGTATTCTGACTAATAAGTAAAGCTTTGCTGATCTTCTTGTAGCCTTCACCTTTGTGGTGGAAAGAAATTATGTTCTTTGGGGAATTCTGAAGAGACAAGTTGAGCATCACTCTCCATCCAGCATCCAGTCACTAAAAGAGGTCATTGTTGAAGAATGGAAAAAGATTGATGTTGCAAAATGTCGCCAACTTGTTCATTCCATGCCTAGAAGACTTGGTGCTGTCATTAAAAATCATGGAGGCCATACAAAGTACTAGATGTAGTAGTTTTTGTTGTGGGGTGTACTCATTTTTGCACCACCCTAATTTGAATAAAACTGAAAAAATGTGTAATCTAAGTTTATATTATTAAACTTACTTTCACGTTATAAGTTAAACAGATGTTATATTAAACTCTGTCTTGTCAACATTTTGGAAATTGTTTGTGTTCATTGAGATATTGTTTAAAATGTTACTTTTCAAAGGGGGTGTACTCATTTACACTGAGCACTGTACATTCAATATACAAGGAAGGGTTTTTTGTCTGATGTTTACTTCTTGCATTTAGTACTGGAGCTATGAGATTTTATAGACAACATTTTGTCATAAGCCAATCTGTTTGCTATAAGGAACCACAGGTTCACTGTGTGGTGATTTAGGTACATTATGCTGCGAAACTGGCACAGTGCTGAAGTGGAGGCTATATTAGTAAGTTCTACATACAGTGAGATGCTTTTCTGCTCACCACGGATGTAAAGAGTAGTTATTTGAGTTACCATACACCTTCCTGTCAGTTCATGCCAGTCTTAGCCATTCTCCTCTGACCTGTCTCGTCAACAAGACCATGGAACTGCCATTCTGTGTAAACACTTGTAAACACTGTTGTGTGTGAAAATCCCAGGAGACCAGCAATTTCTGAAATACTCAAACAAGTCCTGCGTTCCTCCTGGGTTCTGAAAAATATTCTCCACTTTTTTCCTTGAAAAATCAAGAAGTATTCTTCACTTTTTCTTTTTTTCTTCACTTAGTCTGTATTTTTTTCTTAGTTACCAACATATCAAAGTGGACTTAATACAGGTTTATACCAACCAAACTGGCACAATTTAAATATTTGTATGGATACAGCTAGGCCTCTCCATTACATATATAAAATTTGGGCTCCACTCCTGCCTCTAATAAGAGAGACTTGATTTTGGGCGGCCTCTGCATCACCAAGCTAAAATAAATCTCTTTAGTTTGAGCTTATTTCAAGTCAAGTTTTTCATAGTGCTTTTAACATTGTCGCAAAGCAGCTTTACAGAATTTAAATGACTTTAAACATGAGCTAATTTTATCCCTAATCTATCCCCAATGAGCAAGCCTGTGGCGACGGTGGCAAGGAAAAACTCCCTCAGATGACATGATGAAGAAACCTCAAGAGGAACCAGACTCAAAAGGGAACCCATCCACATTTGGGTGATAACAGTTTTAACATGAAGTCTGTTTCGTTAATGTTATAACTCTTCATTGATGGAAACTTGAGTGCATCTCAATCTCAAGATTGACATGTAACTCAAGGTTATTTTAGCAGGGAATTATTCAAAAGCGGTATTAGGACTCACTTTAGCCTTTACTTCAACACAAAACTTGATTTACAATTGAACAGAGTCTAGAAGAATCACGGAACAACCAACAGTGAAGGAATCTGAATTTCCCCTTCGATTTATGAACCAAACACAGAATGGCACCGCATTTTTCATCGTACATTCGCCATGGGGACTCAACACGCTACACTGCCCGAAACATAGCTTCCTGTCGCTTGCCGCAGCTGACAGCACTTTCACTTGGGCGGTTCTTACCGACCCCTGTACACTACCGTTCAAAAGTTTGGGGTCACCCAGACAATTTTGTGTTTTCCATGAAAAGTCACACTTTTATTTACCACCATAAGTTGTAAAATGAATAGAAAATCTAGTCAAGACATTTTTCTGGCCATTTTGAGCATTTAATCGACCCCACAAATGTGATGCTCCAGAAACTCAATCTGCTCAAAGGAAGGTCAGTTTTATAGCTTCTCTAAAGAGCTAAACTGTTTTCAGCTGTGCTAACATGATTGTACAAGGGTTTTCTAATCCTCCATTAGCCTTCTGAGGCAATGAGCAAACACATTGTACCATTAGAACACTGGAGTGAGAGTTGCTGGAAATGGGCCTCTATACACCTATGGAGATATTGCACCAAAAACCAGACATTTGCAGCTAGAATAGTCATTTACCACATTAGCAATGTATGGAGTGTATTTCTGATTAGTTTAAAGTGATCATCATTGAAAAGAACAGTGCTTTTCTTTCAAAAATAAGGACATTTCAAAGTGACCCCAAACTTTTGAACGGTAGTGTATTACCGACACTATCCGATGTACTCGGGGACGGTCAGGGCTCCGAGTGTGCCTCCTCCATGGCTGTTTCAGCCCTTAAATCATGCTTGAAGAAACCCATCCAAAAAATCTTGTCAGCTTAGTTCGGTTCACGCAGAGATAATTACACCACCACACCAGGCCGATTAAGATGCACTGCGATTGGTCAAAAGCTTGGCGCTCATTTGGCCATTATGTGTAGTCAGTTTTTATTAATCACAAGCACGCGCTCATTGTTTACACACTGGCTTCCCGTCGTCTCTTCACTGGGATTGGATTTGTGGAGCGATTTCTAGAAAAGATGACTGATGATAATGATGACAGATACATTCGTCACTGCTAGTAATTTTCTCTTCGTCACTGATGGATTGTTTGTCAATGCCGAGTGTGACGAGCGCCAGCAGGAACCCTGCCAGCCTGTCCGACCCTGGCATCATATTTTTCTTTTCTTCATTCTGATGTTTGATTGTGAGCATAAGCTGAAGCTCTTAACCTGGATCTCAGTTTATGCATTGCACTGCTTGACTACCACTTTACTGGCTGACTGGATAATTGCCTAAATGAGTGGGGGTACATGCGTTCCAAATAAAGTGGGTGGGCAGTTAGCTTCATTCATTCATTCATTCATTCATTCATTCAGCTTCAGTAAGCACTTTAACCTGGTCAGGGTTGTGGTGGATCCAGAACCTATCCCAGGAACACTGAGGATGAGATGAGAATACACCCTGGATGGGTTGCCAGTTCATCTTCCAAGTAGCAAACTTTGGACACCAAACATCACTGGCTGATCAAATTAATTTGCACTAAGGAGGAAATTGCGTAATGACATTTTTGCTTGAACTGCTCTTTGTAGATGGGGTTCAAAAAACAATATTCGATGACTGGAAATCAGGAAGTTCTTGACGAAATTCCAGTTCCTGTGAAGAGTCACCAGTTTATAGTTTCGTTACAAACGCTTTCAGTAAATTTTTAAAATCATTTGTCATCATTCCTTTCTTCCTGTCAGCGTGGGCCTCCACCAGTTTGGTAAATGATGCTGTTATCTGTCGTAAAGGCTATTAGTGTATGAACCACAAGAGTTCTCCTGACACTGTTGACAAAAGGGCTCTGTTTACATGCTCTCATTCACATTCACTTCCCCTCATACTTACTCTCCTCCACACTCACAAGAACGATTCCATTGTGTCTCTTCGGCAAAATTATACAGTTCTCCTGTTCATATTGTAGTGTTCCGCACAAAACCCTGAAGTGTTCATAATCCTCCAAAACACTGGCTTATTCAGAGAAAGAGTGTATTTTTGGCACATATTTCAATGTATCTTGTGTTGACAGGACTGGATCATGAGAATCATGGTGTAACGCACAGTGTGATGGCTATATCTCATCATTTGTGGTTTGGACAACAAAGTCATAGCTTTTACCCAATGCATTAATACAATAAAAAGGTTATGAAACAGCATTTTTTTTCCCTGTATGCTATATTTTACCCAGTGTTATCAGTTTAGAACTTGTTGGCAGTTTTATTTCTGTTATTCATTTTATTCCAAGAATCTTGCCTAAACTCTGTGTAGGCCATTAAAGAATAGCAAATGTGTGTTCTTTCAAAATAAATAATTTTTTTTGAGAGAGAGAGAGAGAGAGAGAGAGAGAGATGGTCTTTATATTTCATCACAAAATAATGAAAATAATAGACTAATGTGGGGAAGCCATGGCCTAATGGTTAGAGAAGCAGCTTTGTGACCAGAAGGTTACTGGTTTGATTCCCTGGACCAGCAGGAATGGCTGACGTGTCCTTGAGCAAGGTACGTAACCCCCAACTGCTCCGGGTATATTGTATGTCACTCTGGGTAAGCGTGTCTGCTAAATGCCTGTAATGTAATGTAACGTAATAATTCCTCATGGACTTTGTGGAGCGCATGTTAACTTCCAGACTATGAAGCCAAGTCAATTCAAGTCCATTTTATTGTGGCTACTGCCTCACAGAGGCGAAGCGAGGCAGTAGCCACGATGTCATTGTATTGTAAGAATGAGTGTAACAATAGCGAAACTTTGTAACCAATCAGCACTTATCCTGATCAAGTTCTACTTCTTGATAAACTTCAGAACCAGAAACGAAATAAGAGAAACCTCGTTATAACTTCGTAGTATCGGAAGATAATCCGCAGATAAAAAGAGAAACGAAATTCACCTCGTGGTGCGTCAAGGCTACTGATTCGATATTAAGTAAGTGGTGTTTATTTTAAGAAAATGTACCTTTTAATTAGCACAGCTTTTGTTTGGTTCTTCTGAAAGGTCAAATGAAAGGTTTTGTAAGGTTTTTTTTGTTTCTTTGGTTTTTTTAGCTTTTTGGCAGATATATTGAAAAGCCGATCTCAAACTTCTGCTATCTGCTTTCGTTTTTTAATTTTATATATTTTTTACTTTCGAGTCTTTACACCTACACTTGTGAAACAAAATGTGCTCATTAGTACTAAATAACGCTTTGAAGACAATTCATGAACAAGTGCTGAACTATTTTGAAAATATAGTTCACAGCACTGTATTTTGAACAAAACACAACAAACAAAATCGGTAACCAAAATACTACACGCCCTGATGCTGCTCACAGCTTGGTGACGCTTGCAAGAGATGAGGCGAGTATCACTGATGACATCTATATATGCTATATTTACTGTATGGACATGGGATCAGAAAACAGTTTTATTTATAAGCAGTAGCCACATGGACCCATAGGGTACCTATTTTTTGTATAGTGCTTATAACAGTAGACATTTTCACACTGCAGCTTTACAGAACTATATAAATTTTAAACATGTGACCTTATAAATCCTGAACTTTAATAATAATAATAATAGTTTATTACTTGTATAGTGCATTTTGCATGTACAGTGCTCAGCGTAAATGAGTACACCCCGTTTGAAAAGTAACATTTTAAACAATATCTCAATGAACACAAACAATTTTTCCAAAATGTTGACAAGACAAAGTTTAATATAACATCTGTTTAGCTTATAATGTGAAAGTAAGGTTAATAATATAACTTGGATTACACATTTTTTCAGTTTTACTCAAATTAGGGTGGTGCAAAAATGAGTACACTCCACAACAAAAACTACTACATCTAGTACTTTGTATGGCCTCCATGATTTTTAATGACAGCACCAAG
Source organism: Neoarius graeffei (assembly GCF_027579695.1). Classification (NCBI taxonomy): domain Eukaryota; kingdom Metazoa; phylum Chordata; class Actinopteri; order Siluriformes; family Ariidae; genus Neoarius; species Neoarius graeffei. The sequence goes on from NC_083594.1 coordinate 22,395,381, forward strand.
TCTTCTAGGCATGGAATGAACAAGTTGGCGACATTTTGCAACATCAATCTTTTTCCATTCTTCAACAATGACCTCTTTTAGTGACTGGATGCTGGATGGAGAGTGATGCTCAACTTGTCTCTTCAGAATTCCCCAAAGAAAATAATTTCTTTCCACCACAAAGGTGAAGGCTACAAGAAGATCAGCAAAGCTTTACTTATTAGTCAGAATACTGTAGCAAAAGTGGTACAAAAATTTAAGAAAGATGGAACTGCAACTATCTCACAGAGACGTCCAGGTCATCCACGGAAGTTAACACCTCGACAGGAGCGACTTCTGATGAGAAGGGTTAAAGAAAATCGGCATGCAAGTTTAATGCAGTTATCTAAAGAAGTAGAAAGCCAAACTGGGGTGACAATTTCCCGTGACACAATACGGCGTACACTGCAGAGGAATGGCATGCATGGATGCCGTCCACGAAAGAAGCCTCTCCTAAAGCCCGGGCACAAAAAAGCCTGCCTAGAGTTTGCCAGAGCCCAGGCTGACAAAGATGAAGACTACTGGGACTCTATACTCTGGAGTGATGAGACCAAGATAAATGTTTTTGGAACTGATGGCTTCAAAACTGTATGGTGTTGCAAAGGTGAGGAATACAAAGAAAAATGCATGGTGCCTACAGTGAAACATGGTGGTGGCAGTGTCCTTATGTGGGGCTGCATGAGTGCTGCTGGTGTCGGGGAGCTGCATTTCATTGATGGTATCATGAATTCACAGATGTATTGCTCTAGACTGAAAGAGAAGATGCTACCATCACTCCGTGCCCTTGGTCGTCGTGCACTTTTCCAACATGACTAAACACACATCTAAGGCCACTGCTGGATTTCTGAAGAAGAACAGGGTGAAAGTGATTCAGTGGCCAAGTATGTCTCCTGATCTGAACCCAATCGAACAGCTATGGGGAATTCTGAAGAGACAAGTTGAGCATCACTCTCCATCCAGCATCCAGTCACTAAAAGAGATCATTGTTGAAGAATGGAAAAAGATTGATGTTGCAAAATGTCGCCAACTTGTTCATTCCATGCCTAGAAGACTTGGTGCTGTCATTAAAAATCATGGAGGCCATACAAAGTACTAGATGTAGTAGTTTTTGTTGTGGGGTGTACTCATTTTTGCACCACCCTAATTTGAGTAAAACTGAAAAAATGTGTAATCTAAGTTTATATTATTAACCTTACTTTTTCCCCGTTATAAGTTAAACAGATGTTATATTAAACTTTGTCTTGTCAACATTTTGGAAATTGTTTGTGTTCATTGAGATATTGTTTAAAATGTTACTTTTCAAAGCGGGTGTACTCATTTACACTGAGCACTGGATATATAATCAAATGCACTTAAAATATCGTACATAAATAAAATAAAAGAATATAAATGAAATGTGGGCGGCATGGTGGTGTAGTGGTTAGCGCTGTCGCCTCACAGCAAGAAGGTCCTGGGTTCGAGTGTGAATGGTTGTCTGTGTCTATGTGTCAGCCCTGTGATGACCTGGCGACTTGTCCAGGGTGTACCCCGCCTTTCGCCCGTAGTCAGCTGGGATAGGCTCCAGCTTGCCTGCGACCCTGTAGAAGGATAAAGCGGTTAGAGATAATGAGATGAGATGAGATAAATGAAATGTCCTAAAGATAATATAAAAACCATAAAACATCACTAAGCTCTATCTATAATATAAAATTCTGAAAAATATAAATTATTAAAAGCTAAATTAAAGTAATATGTTCAAACTAGATAAATTATCAACATGTCAAATTAACTCTGGCAGCGTATGCCAAAGCTTTGGAGCTGCCGATGCGAACGCCCTATCGCCTAATGTCTTTTTAGTTATGAACTGTAACAGTTTCAATAAAAGCTCATTATTAGAGTTTTTATGTTTGGCTTAGAATGAGTAGGTTTGGTTATGTTTGGTCCTAAAACATGGAACGGATCAAGAAAAGCACTGAAATCTGTGGAACTGGAAATTCAAATTCAGCATCGATGACAGAAAAAATAATGCAATTATGCAAATGTTAAACAGTCCATCTTTGAAGCTAGAGTAGACCTCGAACAGAAGCATCCAAGAACAATCGTGAAAGTACCTGAGTGACATTGCATTTGTTACTCAGTGTAGGTATTGTTTAAGAGCGTGAAGATCAGTCTAAAAGAAGAATTAGAGCCTGAAGAGAGAAATTTAAAGCTAGTATTTCATCTGCACATGAAGTCATTGATCAGTTAGATGACACCGATAGGAATAATGGAGAGACATTGACCTTTGGAGAATGTATCGGATGGAGACAGTTCAGATGAGACCTGAGGGACACCGACGCTGGATATACGAGTATACTTCCTGGGTCAAAATACAAAAAGTGCTAAAGTAAAGAATAAGTAAATAGTTATTCTGGCTCATAAATGGCACAAAAGCAATGGAATATTCTTTTGTCCATATTTATATCTAAAATTTATTATAGTGTCAAACCACAGAACCAAGTATTTGAAATATGAAAAAACAAAACATCTTGTTTCAGGTGAATGTGATGATTTAGACATGTGAATGATATTAAACTGGAGGCTGGAAGTGACTTACAGTTCTTAGCAAGATCACTCTTCAAGCACTAGTGCAAAATTAAAGGGACAAAAAACTAAAACGAGACCAAACTTGATCTGATTGATTACATTTAGAGTAACTTCTCTTCGTAGCCCAAATGTTACTTAATCCAAACACATTTTCGAATAGAACTACTACTTTTTTTTTTTTTTTTTTTTGAATTCAGTGTAATGATTTTGCCACTGAAATCTCAATAAATATCATAACACGATACTTGAAGACATGGCTACGATACACGATATGTATCAAGTTATTCTATCCACATTCACTGGATATGAGCAATCGTGCACTCTGATTGGCTACTCTCCTACCAGGCTATCAGCTCATATACCGTGAGTAGAGAAAAACAAAATGGTGGCGTGTGTTGCTGAACCAACCAAGGACGAAATAAAAACTCTACTCGAAAAAAAATTTTAAAAAAGCAACAAACTATGGAATGAAAGTATTTGATGGTAAGAACGTATCTTTTTTTTATTTTTCAAGAGTTATTATAATAATATTTTCCACAAATTGCTTGTCATTTTGCCGGTTTGTTTACATTCTTCACCTTTTAGCTTTAAAATTTGTTGAATTTTTTAGACCAGTTCAAAGAAGTTTGAAAATTGCAGAAATGAAATGTCCAAGGAAGAATTAAATAAATGTCTAAAGCTATTCTATACCTCAGGATGACAGCAAGACGGCACTTTCTACAAAAAAGAAAAAAAAGACACTAAAGTCGATTTGTGCAACCATTGATGGGTTTTTAAGTCCGCCTCAGCGGAAATAATTTTGTTGAATGTTTTGTATAAAGTTTTTATTTATTACATTTGCAAAAAATAAAAATACTCAGTTTCTCAAAATCCAGTGAATGTGGATAGAATAAAACAGTTATTCCACTCAATCTCGTCGTACATGGCTTATAGCCAACTCGGTGCTATGCGCCTCATCGACTGTCAGCTCACGTACGACTCGATTTTGTGGAATAACTGTTAAATATAGGTTTGCAAAAGTAAAGAAAAGAAAAAAGAAACCTGCCAGCAAAACAATCATAGTATTTTAATAGTTACAAAAAAGGGATTTTTTTTTTTTAATCCGTAATTAAATTTTACCATTTTAAGGTCTTAAAGATTCGGTACAAAATTGTATCATTAAATCAGCTGCTTCCAATCAGTTTGTAATTGTTATTAAAATAAAGTTGTAAAAAGATGTGATTTACAATGACTTGCCAGCTGTAGATTTGACATTTGATTCTTAATTAGTAGGAATAAAAGCTGTTTCCAAGTGTGTTTGTTTTTTTAAGAGCATTATTACCAACCTAGCACAAGATTTAGCCCGATTATACAGGCACTATTAATAATCATGCAGGAAAAACAGCGTATTATATGCCAGGTGCCACTAAATGAGCTTTGATAGCCTCCGGGATTTTTTTTTTTTCCCTCCACCAGCTTTGCTTTTTTTCTTTGCCAACCCTAGCAGCACCAGCCTTGCTTTTTTTTCCATAGCGTTGGATATCTTTAATATTTTTGATTGGCCTCCTAGCATTTTGTAGAGTAAGACTTTGTGGATATCAAGTCCCGATTAATAAGTATTTTAGTGCACCATGTTCTACCCAAAAGTGAAGCACAGTTCTGTGCCTCTGGCCATAATTAACAATCGTGAATCACACCGCAGAGATAACGGTCAGATCTGGACTCAAGTTTAATGTGTGTGACGGAGATGAGAACCAGTTCACAAGAGGGAGAGGATGGGTGTGTGTGTGTGAGAGAGAGAGAGAGAGAGAGAGAGAGAGAGAGAGAATGAAAGTTGGCTGCGGAGAGCTGTGCTGGTGCATTTCCAGTGTTTTATCAGTTCTTGAGGCCCCAGCTGGGGCAGAGCTGACTGCAGGGCTGTACGGCTGCGCTCTGATCCTCTCTGGGAGAACACGCTTATCTTAGCCCGATTGTTCACCTGACACATGGGATAGAGAGATAGGACCGTCTCCATGTCCAGATTTTCCATCCTCCAGAGGTGTTACATGATCTAACCACGTTAACTTTTCTTCTCTTTTTTAAAACCTTTGGGAATTTTACACTTTAGGTTGCCTAATCTGCTTGATTACAAGCATTTGTTGCCCTAGTTTAAAATAAATCGGTATAATACTATTTATTCGATCCACATTCACTGGATATGAGCAATCACACGCTCTGATTGGCTACTCTACTACTAGGATATCAGCTCATATACTGTGAATAGAGAAAAACAAGAGTGGAGTGTGTCACTGAACCAACCGTGGATGAAATAAAAACTCTACTCGAAAAAATATGTATTTAACAAGCAACAAACTATGGAATGAAAGTATTTGATGGTAAGAACATATCTTTTTTTTTTTTTTTCAAGAATTATTATTATGGCATTTTTTCACAAATTGGTCTTGTCACTTTGCCGGTTTGTTTACATTCTTCATCTTTAAGCATTAAAATTTGTTGAATTTTTTTGGACTGGTTCAAAAGCGTAAAGAAAAATAGAATTTTAATATTTTACTATGCATATATGCAATTTGTCACGTGTTCATTAAGCGGAAATGATTTTGTTGGACGTTTTGGAAAAAAATTTTATTTATCAAATTTGCAAAAAATAAAAATGCTCTGTTTCTCAAAATCCAGTGAATGTGGATAGAATAAAACAGTTATTCCACTCAATCTCGTCGTATGTGGCTTATAGCCAACACGGTGCTACGTGCCTCGTCGGCTATCAGCTCATGTACGACTCGATTTTGTGGAATAACTGTTAATTGTTTAAGTGGATAGGTTGCATGTGCAATTGTCAGAAGTGGACAGTACATTTACTTGAGTACTGTACTTAAGTACACTTTTTGAGTATCTGTACTTTACTTGAGTAATATTTTTTCCAGAAACTTGTGACTTTAACTTCACTACATTTGAAAGACAAATATCATACTTTTCACTCCACTACATTTCTATCAAGGTCCTCATTACTATGAAGCAGCTTTGAAAGTGGATGTTTTTTTCTTTTTTTTTTTTTAAACGAGTGGGTTTTTTTTTTTTTGCAGGTGACACTGAGACAGCCAATCAGTAATCACTAGGGTCAGGTCACATCCACAGATTGTATAAAATCAAGTTCAATGATTTCTCAGCAGCATTATTTGAACAAGATTAGTTGATGGCAGAATGGAAGGAGGTGGTTCTTTTGGGGAATGCATAAACCCATGGCCCATGAACCCGTTTCAGTTTTCTGCCATGGTCTTGTCCACGGCTAACGTTTACACAGAGCTCGTTAATTTGGGCACTGTTAATTCATCTCATCTCATTATCTGTAGCCGCTTTATCCTGTTCTACAGGGTCGCAGGCAAGCCGGAGCCTATCCCAGCTGACTACGGGCGAAAGGCGGGGTACACCCTGGACAAGTCGCCAGGTCATCACAGGGCTGACACATAGACACAGACAACCATTCACACTCACATTCACACCTACGCTCAATTTAGAGTCGCCAGTTAACCTAACCTGCATGTCTTTGGACTGTGGGGGAAACCGGAGCACCCGGAGGAAACCCACGCGGACACGGGGAGAACATGCAAACTCCACACAGAAAGGCCCTCGCCGGCCACGGGGCTCGAACCCGGACCTTCTTGCTGTGAGGCGACAGCGCTAACCACTGCACCACCGTGCCGCCCGCAACTGAACTCAATTTAAAAAAATAAATAAATAAATACTTTTCTTTAATGGTTGGTACTGCACCCTCTTTCAATACGTGCTTATAGCCAACGCTCCTCAACAGATCAGAGGTCTCGTACAAGTCTTTAGTAAAATGTGCAGAGCAGAGAAGAGACCACTTCGTAGGCGCCCAATGTGCCCGTGAACAACTCGCAAAACGCGTCCAAATCTTTGCAGTTTGAACATTCTTGGGCCATGAATGAAATGTAAATCCACCTTCTGTCATGTTGCTGCGCTGGCCAGCAACACATCTACGCGGCATGGCGATAAATTCGCTCAAAATGCAGGATTGGAGTTGCAGTTAGCTCCGTGTTTTAGTATAGCGGAAATGGCGATGAGACCAATAGACTTCCTGCTGTGACATTATTTGCGTCAAGGTCATTCACTCAGACCGCCACCTATATAAATCACTTTAATCGTAAAAACTACTATATTAGATTTATTGTTAACGCTTAAAACTATTCCTATGCCATTCTTGAGGTCTCAAGGCATTTATAAACAAAAGTGAGGCCATGGTTCTGCGTATGCTTTAAGTAAAAATTTGACTGGACAAGTTCCACTTGTATCGGAGTAACATTTGACCAGAGGGATCTGTACTTTTGACTTTGTAATGAAGTTGGGTACTTTGTCCACCTCTGGTAATTGTACACTTTTCTCCTGCAAAAAGTCGATCAGCCAAGACATTTATTGTCTGAATTTTGCATCTGACTCAACAGGGCTATTGAGTTCTGCCCAAACTGCAAACTTAAATAATCACACTTTCCTCAAACGGCTTTTCTGAGTTGTTCAGTATCTCAAACACGTGATTATGTAGTTTAAGACAATGCAATCTTTAAAAATGGACAAAAGTATATCACAGAGTGAAAACAATCATCTTGATGATGAATCACTTTGTACTTTAGCGCCATTACACTCATGGATCAGGCTCGAGAAGGAAGTGCGGCCCAAAGTTTAAAAGCAGAAGTGATTCAGTGAACGATAAATACAATAATACATTTCAGTTTTGGCCAAGCTTTAATTTTTTCTTTCATGTATAGGTAATAACCAGCTTTTCTTCTCATGAAAGACATGCATGTCTATTCCTGTGTCTGTGTTCATGCTTCTTATAGCTTTTAAAATGTATCTTAGGCAGTTACATTTAGCTTATCGCTTCGGGGCTTTGACTTTGCAGCTTGTTGAAAGTCATAAAAGAAACTGAAAAATCTGCTTTCGAGGGGAAGAAAATGAACAAGGCATGGCTTACGGGGGATAGTAAAAGTGCTGGTGCTTTATGTATGTATTTTTAGCAGTTTAGTTGTTGCAAAAGCTGTATGTATATTCAGCCTCATAATCTGTTTATCTCTAGCTCAGTTCATATAAAAAAAAGCCTTTGCAGATTGATCTCAGTTGAAACATTTTTAAAAATTATATTCTTTTAAATGATCTATTAAATAAAAGAGGTAATTGTCAAGTAAATTTCATCTAATAATTTAAGGTCAACATCGCATGCATTTTGATCATTCATGCATGCTGGTCAACGTAAACTTTGTTTTGCAACTGAACCTATATGTTACAGATTTTAAAGTATTTTAAAATAATAGTGATGACAGACAGGGAGATGAGGAAATCCGAATAATGCAGAACATACATTCTGCTTGTCTTCAGTTCAGTAGGGTCATTTAAAGTTTTGGTTTGTTTTTTTTTTCCTACAGTGGATGTAATTTACGACTTGTTAACACAGAAGGTAGGTGATTATTAGCTACTTGCTTTTATGGTTAACACTGACACTAAATGTTACCCCCGTGTGCATACGTTTGGTTCATATTATCAGAGCATTGCAATGGCCTGTAAGTACAAATACATTCACAAAATAAAAATATAACTACGAAAAAAACCCCAGCAAAAAACAAGAATGCAGCAATAAATCAATAACTCCACAGCAAAATCAAACATACCACAGAAAACTAAAAATGCCGCAACAAAACTCAAAGCGCCACAGCAAAACCAAAAAGACCACAGCAAATCTCATCTCATTATCTGTAGCCGCTTTATCCTGTTCTACAGGGTCGCAGGCAAGTTGGAGCCTATCCCAGCTGACTACGGGCGAAAGGAGGGGTACACCCTGGACAAGTCACCAGGTCATCACAGGGCTGACACATAGACACAGACAACCATTCACACTCACACCTACGGTCAATTTAGAGTCACCAGTTAACCTAACCTGCATGTCTTTGGACTGTGGGGGAAACCGGAGCACCCGGAGGAAACCCACGTGGACGCGGGGAGAACATGCAAACTCCACACAGAAAGGCCCTCGCCGGCCACGGGGCTCGAACCCGGACCTTCTTGCTGTGAGGCGACAGCGCTAACCACTACACCACCGTGCCGCCCCACAGCAAAACTATTTTTTTAAACTATTTTTTTAAAAACACCAGCAAAAACTAAACACCACATCAAAACTAAAAAAAAAAGTGACTGCAAAACAAACAAACAAAAAAAAAACACCACAGGAAACTAAAAAAAAAAGTAGCAAAACTAAAAAAAAAAAAAAGAAACACCACCACGGGGGGGGGCACCACAGGCAACTAAAAACACTACAGGAAACTAAAAAACACCACAGCAAAGCTTAAAACAAAACAAAAAAAAACAGGAAACTAAAAACATCACAGCAAAACTAAAAAAAAAAAGAAAAGAAAAAAACCCACCATAGCAAAACCAAAAAACACCACAGCAAAGCTTAAAAAAAACAACAACAAAAAAAACGCCATAGCAAAAAAACCCACCACAGCAAAACTAAAAAAAAAAAAAAAAAACACCACCAAAGCATAATAGTAATAATTATTATTATTATTCTAAATCCCACCACAGGAAACTAAAAACAGCACAGCAAAACTTAAAAAAAAAAATATATAATAATAATTACCATAGCAAAACCAAAAAACACCACAGTAAAGCTAAAAAACATCACCGCAAAAACGAACATACTACAGCAAAACTAAAAAAAACACCGCCACAATTTCAGATACTCAAATTTTATGTTGGAAGAGGAAGGGGCCAGCTCCAAACTGTAAAAACAGTCTGCATGCCTAGGTGCTTGATTTTATACACCTGTGGCCATGGAAGTGATTGGAACGCCTGATTCCGATAATTTGGATGGGTGAGCAAATACTTTTGGCAATATAGTGTGTGTGTGTGTGTGTGTATAAACATAAACTTGCTGGTTCGTTGTTTTTTTTTTTTTTGTTTTTTTTAATTATTTATTTATTTATTTATTAGGTTTGCATTTTTTGACTTGCTGACTTGATTTGATTTGACTTGCTGGTGAGTCAGGTCAGAATACCTGCTACTACTGTCCTGTAATCCAGGGTCAGACGGACAGTGACTAAACCATCTCCACCACCTGGAGTATGGTGAAGAGGGTGTCTGGACACCCTGATGGAATTAAATACAAGTTCTATCTAAGGCTACAGTCACACTACAGCTCAAGATGCTTTGCTATGGGTTATCAGTGAAAGTGAGGCGTTTGGTGGCAATGCTTCCCCGAGTTTCAGGAAATATTTCCAAACCCATCTGCGAGTATTCGCCACTTAGTTTGCTGATGAAAACATCACCAAATTTCAGTGAACGCATCGAAATTTTTCTCGAAGTTTTTAGCCACTCACAAAGCGGAGACACATCAAAAAACAACTCGTGAAGCTCGGAGAGCATTTTCCATGCATCGCACGATTGGTGGCGATGCTACCAATTTTTCATCACCAAGTATTCACAAACTCATCGCAAGCTGGAGTGTGACCAGGGCCTAAAGGGCATAGACTCTGGAGCACCAACGATGGCCATCCAGCAAGTTCTTCGAGTTGATTGCGCAGTGGTGCCACTTCGAATATTTTAGCCTTTAGTTTCTCAGTGAACCCCCTACGGCTCTTTAAGCGCTAAGGCATGCTGAACCTGAACCTGTTGTTTTTACTTGTTTCTGAATTTGCTGCTGTATTTTTGATTTGGGTATATGGGTATTACTTCAGAGATCAAAACAGGAGCTCGTTCAGTCGATCTCTACTGATAACATGGTGTAAAAATAATAGTAGTAGCTACATCGTGATGGACGGGTTGTAAATATGCAAAAATTGTTTTGTCTTGTATATTCCTATATGCACGCTGACACTTTGTTGTGGGTTCTGACTGAGGCTTTTGTTGTCTGTGGTTTACTTTTTGCTACAAGAGGAACATACATTAAACTATCTGTACAAAGATCATGACCAAGTGACGGTCTTAGGAGTAAGATCAGTTCACCGTCTGTGGTTAGGCCAGCGCCCAGCTGCTCAGAACCAGGGCTCACGTTTGATCCCTGATAAGCCGCTCTCTTGTTTCAAGTGATTTGCCCTTGTCTTTGGAAGTCTTCCAGTTATCTTCATTAAAAGATTTCTGTCCCTAAACCCAAAGCCTTTAAAGAGGTCTTGTGGCTGAGCTTAGATTTCAGCTTAAACCACATGTCAGTTGGATGCTAGTCACACATGTAATTTAAAAAGGACAAGTTTGTGCTAGCATGCATCCTTTGAAGGATCTCTCCTTTCTTGTGTTTGATTAGCACCTACAACCCAGCGGTAATTCAACAGTTAGAGCTTGTATATCAAACCTGGAAGCCTCTTCTTACGCTTTATGCATAACCCTGAGGCTTGACACTGTTCCTACACAGCCTGCATGCAAGGACCTGTAATATGTGTGTACATGTTCGGATACGTTCTTTCTTATATGAGACTTCACTATAGCGCACAAACATACACATACTACCATTGGATGTTGTTATGCCTTCTAAAAGGTGCAGGGAGTTGTACAGCAAAGAACTGTACATGTTATTTTTGCATTAGCCAAATGTTATCATTAGCTTTTTATTGAAATGCCATATTGAGGCATGGCGCGACGTAGGTAAAGCACTATCTATACTTTTATGCCTTGACACCCCTGCCCTATAAGTAGGGTAAAAAGTAAACTAATAGATTATTGCAAGCAATGCAATTCATATTTTCTTTTTTGTTTATGCAGACAGAATTTGCAGGACTACTTCTTATCCTCTTATGCTAGAAAAACTCAGTAATTACCTGGGTGCCTAAGTGTGTTCACCCCTTATCTAATACTTTGTTAATGCATCTTTTGCTTTGAATACAGCAAATGGCCCAGATCTGTCAAATAGCCAGAGGTCTCCTGTACCCAACCCTATTCAGGTCATTCCACAGGTTTTTGAAAGGACTAGAATCGGAACTCTGACTAGGCCATTCCAAAGTTCTGATCATCATCATCTGAAACCATTCCTTTGATGACCTACAACCCCAATTTAAAAAAAAAAAGTTGGGATGCTGGCTGAAACATAATGCGATGATTTGGAAATCATGGAAACCCTATACTTCATTTGAAATAGGATAAATTGTATTGATTGATGAAAAATATATGCTCATTTTGAACTTGATGCCAGCAACACATTTCAAAAAAGTTGAGACAGGGGCATGTTTACCACTGTGTTGCATCACCTCTACTTTTAACAGCACTCTTTATCTTCTATTTTTAGACATGTTTACTACTTCTTTGATTCAGGAGCTTGGTAGCAAATTTGAATTTCCCTCCGGGAATTAATAAAGTAATTCTGATTCTGTAAACATTTGGGAACTGAGGAGACCAATTGCTGTAGTTTTGAAATTGAAATGTCCCATTATTGATTTATAAAGGATTTTATTTGCTCAACAGTTCAGGGTCTCCTTTGTCATATTTTGCGCTTCATAATGCACCAAATGTTTTGGGTGACAGGTCTGGACTGCAGGCAGGCCAGTTTAGCACCCAGACTCTTTTACTGTGTAGCCATGCAGTTGTAATACATGCAGAATGCAGTTTGACATTGTCTTGCTGAAATAAGCAAGGCTTTCCCTGAAAGATGTCGTCTGGATGTCAGCATGTTGCTCCAAAACTTGTGTGTATATACATCATTCAGCATTAATGATGCCTTCCTAGATGTGCAAGCTATCCATATAATGCTCCCCCATACCATCACAGCTGCTAGCTTTTGAACTGTGCACTGATGAGCTGGATGGTCCCTCTCCTCTTTAGCCCAAAGGATGCAGTGTTGTTGATTTTCAAAAAAAAATTTCTACTTTTGATTCGTCAGACCTCGGGACAATTTTCCACTTCGCCTCAGTCCATTGTAAAAGAGCTCAAGCCCAGAGAAGGCAGCAATGTTTCTAGAGATTGTTTATATATGGTTTTAACTTACATTTGTGGGTGCAATGACAAACTGTGTTCAGAGACAATGTTTTTCGGAAGTGTTCCTGAGCCCATGCAGAGATTTCCACTCCAGAATTGTCTATTTTTAACGCAGTGTTGCCTGAGGGCCCAAAGATCCTGGGCATCCAATGCTGGTTTTCAGCCTTGTTCCTTGCATACTGAGATTTCTCCACGTTCTCTGAATCTTTTAATGATATTATGTATGTCAGATGATGTTATCCCCAAATTCTTTGCAATTTTACATTGACCCATTCTTATATTGTTGCACCACTTGTCCACACAGAGTGGTGAACCCCTCCACATCATCATCTGAGGGATTCAGCCTCACTGGGATGCTTGTTTTATACCCAATCATAACCGGTTGCCAATTAACCTAATTTTTTTTTTTAACATTACACAACTTTTCCAGTCTTTTGTTGCCCCTTTCCCAACTTTTTTGAAACATGTTGCTGGCACTAAATTCAAAGTGAGTATATATTTTTCAAAAAACAATAAGATTTCTCAGGCGACATGGTGGTGCAGTGTCACCTCACAGCAAGAAGGTTCTGGGTTCAGGTCCTGCAGCTGACTGGGGTCTTTCTGTGTGGAGTTTGCATCTTCTCCTTGTGTCTGCGTGGGTTTCCTCCCACAGTTCAAAGACATGCAGATTAGTACAACTGGCTACTTTAAGTTGCCCATAGGTGTGTATGTGAGTGTGAATGTAGCTCGATTTGGATGTGCATGTAAACGCACTGAGTGTCTCTCTGTGTTAGCCCTGCGATGGATTGGCGACCCATCCAGGATGTACCCTGCCTCCCACTCCAGCTTCCCCGTGACCCGCAATTGATAAGCGGTATAGAAAATGAATGGATGAATAAGATTTCTCCGTTTCAACATTTGATATGTTGTTTGTACTATTTTCAATTAAATATAGGGTTTCCATGGTTTGCAAATCATAGCATTCTGTTTTTATTTACATTTTACATAGCATCCCAACATTTTTGGAATTGGGGTGGTAGATTTTTGCTGTGGGTTGTTTTTGTGCTTGAACATGAACATTTTTCTTCATCTTCAGCACAAAATCTGCCTGTCAAAATAGATTGGTATTTGTTGTAAAATGGATTGGTAGCTATCCATGAGTTCATCTATCTTAATTAGAGTTCTAATTTGGTCTCTTCAGACCATAACACAATTTGCCACAAGGTCTGGCAAAATTTAGGTGAGCTCGACCCTACTCCATCACCCAGACATGTGGAGAATGAAGAATATGAGAGACTGTTGTCACATGCAGGGAGTGATCAGTATTTGCTAGATATTCATGCAGCTCCTTTAATGTTGCTGTAGGTCTCATGGCAGCTTCCCTGATAGGTTTTATTCTTCGCCTTTCATCAGTTTTGGAGGAGCATCCTGTTCTTGGTAATGTCACTATGGTGCCCCATTTTCTTCACTTGTTGTTGATGGAATTCACAGTGTTCCATGGTACTTTTGTACCCCTCTAGTAATCGATACCTTTCAACAATGAGATCCCATACATGCTTTGTTAGCTCTTTGCAGACAGATGAAACCAAGAAGATAAGTCCAGAAAATCCTACAGAAACAGCTGATCTTTATTTGGGGTTAATCAGAATCATTTCACTGATGACAGGTGTATGATAATTATTTTAGGACATGAATTTGCATATGATTGGTTCATTCTGAGCACAGTCACATGTCTTATTATAAAAGGGCGTGAATACTTGTACAACCAGATTACTGTCAGGGGTTTTTTTTTTTGTTTGTTTTGTTTGTTTTAAATGCCGAAAATGGTTCTTTTTGTTCTTCACTTAAGTTTTTTGAAAATTATCTGCCGTTATTTATCTTGGTTGAATTTTTTACATCACAAAAGCCTGCAATTTTTAAAAGCATGGGTTAACATTTTACAGTATATCCACTGTACATTACCACAAAAAGTGCATATCCCCATATTTTACTGTGACATTTACGTTTTGTCATCTTACCTCTAAACCCCATTGTAACATTTCAGGGAAAACACTTCAGGCATGAACCTATGATAATAGCCAGCCCGCCCCAGGAACTGTCTCACCTCCTTTTTGGTCTTGAGCAGGCCGCAATCGCTGAAGTCTTATCAGTTTGGGGACGCACCTGCTCATTACCCAAGTGGAAGCCCAGATACTGTATTTCCCCCTGCTCAATCACACACTTCTTTGAGTTTGCAGTGAGCCCCACACATCGCAATGACTTCAGAACAGACCTCAGATGTTGCATTTGCTATTGCCAATCATTGCTATAGATGATGATGTAATCTAGATAGGTAGTGGCGTAGGTGATGGAGGATTCTGTCTATGAACTGCTGAAACGTCGCAGGGGCCCTGAATGACCCAGATAGAAGGGTGAAAAATTGGTGTAAACAGAATACAGTTGAAAAGGCCATTTTTTCATGGGATAATGGAATCACGGTGATCTGCCAATTCCAGGATACAAGGATGAGATCCAGTGTCGAAATAAGTGAGTCGCGTCTACAGTGGTGCTTGAAAGTTTATGAACCCTTTAGAATTTTCTATATTTCTGCATAAATATGACCTAAAACAACATCAGATTTTCACACAAGTCCTAAAAGTAGATAAAGAGAACCCAGTTAAACAAATGAGACAAAAATATTATACTTGGTCATTTACAGTGCCTTGCAAAAGTATTCATACCCCTTGAACTTTTTCACATTTTTTCACCTTACAACCACAAACCTAAAAGTTTTTTATTGAGATTTTATGTGATAGACCAACACAGAGTAGCACATAATTGTGAAGTGAAACGAACATGATAAATGGTCTTCAAAATTTTAAACAAATAAAAATCTGAAAAATGTGATGTGCATTAGTATTCAGCCCCCCTGCGTCAATACTTTGTAGAGCCACCTTTTGCTGCAATTACAGCTGCAAGTCTTTTGTGGTATGTCTCTAGCAGCTTTGCACATCTGGACACTGAAATTTTTGCCCATTCTTCTTTGCAAAATAGCTCAAGCTCAGCCAGATTGGATGGAGAGCATCTGTGAACAGCAATTTTCAAGTCTTGCCACAGATGCTCAATGAGATTTAGGTCTGGACTTTGACTGGGCCATTCTAACACATGAATATTCTTTGATCTAAGCCATTCCATTGTAGCTCTGGCTGTATGTTTAGGGTCATTGTCTTGCTGGAAGGTGAATCTCCTTCCCAGTCTCAAGTCTTTTGCAGCCTCCAACAGGTTTTCTTCCAGGATTGCCCTGTATTTAGCTCCGTCCATCTTCCCATCAACTCTGACCAGCTTCCCTGTCCTGGCTGAAGAAAAGCATCCCCATAGCATGATGCTGCCACCACCATGTTTCACAGTGGGGATGGTGTGTGCAGGGCGATGAGCAGTGTTAGTTTTCCGCCACACATAGCGCTTTGCATTTAGGCCAAAAAGTTCAACTTTGGTCTCATCTGACCAAAGCACCTTCTTCCACATGTTTGCTGTGTCCCCTACATGGCTTCTTATGCCTGTCTTTCAACAATGGCTTTCTTCTTGCCACTCTTCCAAAAAGGCCAGATTTGTGGAGTGTATGACTTATAGTTGTCCTGTGCACAGATTCTCCCACCTGAGCTGTGGATTTCTGCAGCTCCTCCAGAGTGATCATGGGCCTCTTGGCTGCTTCTCTGACCAGTGCTCTCCTTGCTCGCTCTGTCAGTTTAGGTGGATGGCCATGTCTTGGTAGGTTTGCAGTTGTGCCATACTTTTTCCATTTTTGAATGATGGATTGAACAGTGCTTCTTGAGATGTTCAGAGCTTGGGATATTTTTTTTATAACCTAACCCTGCTTTAAACTTCTCCAGAACTTTATCCTTGACCTGTCTGGTGAGTTCTTTGGTCTTTATGATACTGTTTGTTCTTCAGTGTTCTCTAACAAACCACTGAGGCCTTCACAGAACAAGTGTATTTATGCTGAGAGTAAATTACACACAGTAGGACTCTATTAACTAATTAGATGACTTCTGAAGGCAATTGGTTGCAGTGGATTGTATTTAGAGGTATCAGAGTACAGGGGGCTGAATACTAATGCACACCACATTTTTCAAATTTTTATTTGTTTAAAATTTTGAAGACCATTTATCATTTTTGTTTCACTTCACAATTATGTGCTACTCTGTGTTGGTCTATCACATAAAATCTCAATAAAAAACTTAAGTTCATGGTTGTAAGGTGGAAAAATATGAAAAAGTTCAAGGGGTATGAATACTTTTGCAAGGCACTGTATTTATTGAGGAAAATGATCCAATATTACATATCTGTGAGTGGCAAAAGTATGTGAACCTTTGCTTTCAGTATCTGGTGTGACCCCCTTGTGCAGCAATAACTGCAACTAAACATTTCTGGTAATTGTTGATCAGTCCTGCACACCGGCTTTGAGGAATTTTAGCCCATTCCTCTGTACAGAACAGCTTCAACTCTGGGATGTTGGTGGGTTTCCTCACATGAACTGCTCGCTTCAAGTCCTTCCACAACATTTCAATTGGATTAAGGTCAGGACTTTGACTTGGCCATTCCAAAACATTAACTTTATTCTTCTTTAATCATTCTTTGGTAGAATGACTTGTGTGCTTGGGGTCATTGTCTTGCTGCATGACCCACCTTCTCTTGAGATTCAGTTCATGGACAGATGTCCTGACATTTGCCTTTAGAATTGGCTGGTATAATTCAGAATTCATTGTTCCATCAATGATGGCAAGCCATCCTGGCCCAGATGCAGCAAAACAGGCCCAAACCATGATACTACCACCACCATGTTTCACAGATGGGATAAGGTTCTTATACTGGAATGCAGTGTTTTCCTTTCTCCAAACATAATACTTCTCATTTAAACCAAAAAGTTCTATTTTGGTCTCGTCCGTCCACAAAACATTTTTCTAATGGCCTTCTGGCTTGTCCACATGATCTTTAGCAAACTGCAGGTGAACAGCAATGTTCTTTTTGGAGAGCAGTGGCTTTCTCCTTGCAACCCTGATATGCACGCCATTGTTGTTCAGTGTTCTCCTGATGGTGGACTCATGAGCATTAATATTAGCCAATGTGAGAGAGGCCTTCAGTTGCTTAGAAGTTACCCTGGGGTCCTTTGTGACCTCGCCGACTATTACACGCTCTTGGAGTGATCTTTGTTGGTCGACCACTCCTGGGGAGAGTAACAATGGTCTTGAATTTCCTCCATTTGTACACAATCTGTCTGTCTGTGGATTGGTGGAGTCCAAACTCTTTAGAGATGGTTTTGTAACCTTTTCCAGCCTGATGAGCATCAACAATGCTTTTTCTGAGGTCCTCAGAAATCTCCTTTGTTCGTGCCATGATACACTTCCACAAACATGTGTTGTGAAGATCAAACTTTGATAGATCCCTGTTCTTTAAATAAAACAGGGTGCCCACTCACACCTGATTGTCATCCTATTGATTGAAAACACCTGACTCTAATTTCACCTTCAAATTAACTGCTAATCCTAGAGTTTCACATACTTTTGCCACTCACAGATATGTAATATTGGATCATTTTCCTCAATAAATAAATGACCAAGTATAATATTTTTGTTTCATTTGTTTAACTGGGTTCTCTTTATCTACTTTTAGGACTTGTGTGAAAATCTGATGCTGTTTTAGGTCATATATATGTAGAAATATAGAAAATGCTAAAGGGTTCACAAACTTTCAAGCACCACTGTAACCAGTTAAGCAGTTTGTCAATGCAAGACATTGGGTATGTGTAAAATTTAGACACAATGATGACTTTTCTAAAATTTACACAGAACCAAACCGACCAATCAGCTTTGGGGAACAAAACCCTGGGCTGCTACAATCACTGTGTGATACCTTTATTATCATCATGTCGAGCATGGCCTGGAGCTCATCTTGAACTACTTTTTTCTTTGGCTCAGGTAGGTGATACCACCACCCGTGGGCATCCTTAGTGTGGTGTTCTATGAGATGCGTACAACCGGGGTGAGGTGAGAACTTGGCAACCTCCATGATTTGGGACAGCAAGAGGTGGCCTCCACAGGGAACCAGGGTGGATTGAGTAACTACTTTTGGACTTGCTGCCGGTCCCAGCTCCTCCCTCTCAGAGATCAACTTGTTCCATAATTTAAGCAGGTTGAGGTGGTATATCTGCTGTGCCCCACCTCTATCCATGTGTTTCATCTCAGTTGACGTCCCTGACTCGCCGTATAACCCTTGCCACTTGGCGAGTAATTTTGAGCTTGAAATGGGTAATAAACTACCACTTTATCTCCTGGTGTGAATTCCCACAGGCACACACCCCGTTATACAGCCGGGATTGACGTTCTTGTGCCTCTAGCGAGTTTGTCTGGATTATGTGACTCGGTGTGGGGAAGTTTTGCTCACAGGTCAAGAACGTACTGAATTTTGTTTTTACTGTTCGAAGGTTCCTCATCCCAATTTTCCCTGATGATGTCTAGGACACCACAAGGTTTGTGACCATACAGTAATTTGAATGGGGAGAACCCTTGGAGGCTTGTGGGATCTCTTGTACTGCTAATAAAAGCAGCACTAGCAATTTGTCCTAATTTCAAGTGTCTTCCCACACAAACTTATGAATCATGTTTTTGAACCGTTTGGTCAAGCTGTCTATCTGTGGGTGATCAATGCTGGTACGAATTGATTTAACCTCCAGTAGTTCATAGAGTCCGTGAAGTGTACATGACAAAAACATGTTGCCCTGGTCAGTCAGGATTTCTTTCGGAATCCTGACTTGAGAGAGAATCTTAAACAGTGTCTCTGCAACATTCCATGCAAAAATGTTGTGTAATGGCATGGCTTCCGGGTATCACATTGCATAATCACGTTGCAGGACTAAAATAACGTGATGTGGGATATAAGAGTTCCCTATGGCTCTTCGGGATCAAAAACTGTTTTGTCTCTTCCTGTGTCTGAGTGTCCAGTGTCACTCAATACAGCCTATCCCTAATAATTGAAAAGTACAGATGGGTGAGCGCAACATTAGGCTGGAGGTTTTGACCATCAGTTGCTCTCACTTGGTCAAAAGTGTGTCTCATTGCATGACTGCTCCGCTGAGAAATCCCCAAGGGGAATCCTGAGGGAAGGAGGGTGGAGAGGCGGGACCCTCCATGTCCCCCTAAAACAGAGCTGATGTGGATGGCCCTGAAGCCACCTCCCCAGTTAAAGCTGCGCACATCCCACACCGTGTTGGACTACTGCTGGAGAGATTTGCAAGTAGGCACTTCAGAAACATTTTAAACCCCAGCCAATTTGTTCCCAAAATCAGCAGGTGGGTGAGGCAGGGACTAACTGTCACCTCTACACTGATTTTTCTCCCCAAAGTTGGATACTGACAGACATCAGAGAGTATTCATGAATATACCCATGCACACACTGCATCTTCACCACATGTGCTGCACCCAATGCCTTGCCTTGAACCAGGCTTTGGTGGTCTGATCACAGCCTGAATCCACCAAAGCGTGGAATGTACACCATTAGATACTCACAGGTATATGGTATTTCCCAACTCGATGGGGGGCGGTCTGCGGTGCATCGGGGATCCAGTCCAATGCCCCACCTCCATCACATGGTACTGCTCCTGAAAGTTCCCGGGGTCCCTGCAGCGCCAACACACTGGCCCAGGCCTCACTTCCACACCCATGGCTCTGGAATCACTCACCTGGGAGGGGGAAGAAACCGAGACAAAAGGGGAGGGAGGGGAAGGGAAACCACTGGTTCAGGGAACTGACTGGTTTTAATAATGCAGTGGACAATTCTTAACCTAATTCCAGCAATTTCATCAATCTCCTTCGTTGTGTTCTTTGCTTGATTCAGGCCAATAATTTGACCCTTCTGAAACACAGCAACATCTTTTCCATGATCACAGGTTACATTTTCCAACTTGGTTGTTAAAGAAATAAGAAGCTACTCATTGCATCAGTTTGGGTTAAAAGAATTGTTGGCAACTGAAACATATGACTGCAGTAATTATTCAATCAAAGGCTATTAAGTATTTGCTTATTTAAATCCAAATGGCAACATTTTTGCCCAGGCAATGTATTTTTAAGACTTTGATTAAGCTTTTGATTTATAAACTATAATAAAAGGTTTGTTTTCGAATGTAAAGAATGAATAACGTGATACAGATAAGTGTAAGAAAAATAACTTAAAGATGGTAAGAACAGATCAGGGTATGGTGTCAGTGATCCACTGAGTCTCGACAGTATCTGTCTGAAATATCTGTTTGTCTCCTGGCATTTGATCTGTTTGTCTTTCCATCCTTTTAGTCAGATCAGATCAGCCATCACAGTAATGATATAACAGATTTTGAATACATGCTTCTAAAATACTGGAAATGTGTCCTTGCCAAGCAAATTACAACACCCTAAACATGAATTGTGATGTAGCTATATGTTTACCTATCCACTGAGACTTGAGCAAACTTGTTTTGTTGTGGTGGAAAGTGAAATTCACTCTGGAAGCTGTGGCTCCATGAATTGCTCCGAACTGTTTTGTTTTGGGGGTTTTTTTTTGTTTGTTTTGTTTTGTTTGGGTTTTTTTTAAATATGTGAAACAGGAAGTGTGTCGCTAAGGGAGGGAGAGCAGGCAGAATGAAGCATCCGTCCATACTGAGAGAAAACCACAGATGTTGCTGCTACGCACTTAGCTCAGTCGCCACACCCAAGAGGAGAACCACACTCTGTTTCCCTTCTGTTAAAGCACTTTGCTTGGTAGTTGGTGTTTTATGTGAATTTGCCTTGGATAAGGAAGGAGGAATTATTTAACGCAGTGTGTATTATCAGATTGTTCTTGGTTTTCAGTTTTCACTTCTTTCTGGTATGGGTCAAAGAAGGTCTGACCTTGATGTATGCACTAATCCTACGTTTCTACTCTTATTTTCTCAATTTCGAGGTGTCTGCGTATGATGTCACAAATTAAACGTGGTTAAGAAGTCCTTATGAAGGTCTAGTGGTAGATCTGTTCAAACCTAACTGGTCTTGGCCTTAACTTTTTAGTTTTGAAGCTTTCTGTTTATGGTTTGGTGTTGGCCTGGAGTGTGACTCATGCTCCGAAGGGAGTACAGAGATGTGAAATGGCTTTTGGAGATGTGGAAGGGAAGCAGCTGGAGGAGGTGCTGGAGAACAGAGCCAAGGGGAAAACCCAACAATTTCCCTTCTCCACACTGGCCAGCAGATCAAGCTATCTTATCTTCTTAGACCCCACAGCATATAATGAAACAGCTGTTTGAGGCAGTATTTCAGTAGAAAAAAAATGTTGAGCAGTATTCTGTAGTCCAGCATCACTCACAGCCTCAATATTTTGACAGAGTTGAGGATATTGTATAATATTATATTGCTTCATACAGTCATTGTAAATCCCCTAATGCAGTCAACAAGTCCTGACTGGGAGCAATTGATTCAAATTAATAAAGAAATAAGTGCAGCCAGGCAGGTTTTGTGGGGTAGTGGAACAAGATAACTTGTTTTATTTAGGAATGAAACAATGTGAAGATTAATGGCCTTGCTCAAGAGCCTTACAGTGGCATGTTGGCAGTGCTAGGATTTGAACGTGCAACCTTCCAATCAGTAAAGCCATAACCACTGAACCAACACCACCTTAAGCACGGTCTTTAATGAAGGCACGACAATTAATTTGAAGAACGCCAAAGGAGTGCAATGTGAACGTGGAAATTAAACACGCGAAAGGTTTCACTGGTTTCTCACTAAAGATGTCATGCTCTGCAAACGTGGTGAAAGAACATTAATCCCACAAAGAAAAATTACCTCCACAACCTCAGGATACTCTCCTTATAACATCTTGCTCTTCTTGTTAATGCAGTTATGTGTTTTCTCACTAAAACATATTGCTATACTTGTATAGTCTCAGGAGAAATCCAAGCACTCCATTATAATGATGACTTAAACAGGGTGTGTGAGAGATGGGATGAACTGGTGTCCCATCCTGCCTTGCACCCTGTGTTCCCTGGATAGGCTGCAGTCCTGAGTGCCCAACACCTAATCCCCATAATGCTGATGAATTTGTGGTGAAACTTTATTAAGAACATCCACAGTGGTGCTTGAAAGAATGTTCTATATTTCTGCATAAATTACCTAAATTATCAGATTTTCACAAATTCCTAAAAGTAGATGGCGAGAACCCAGTTTTGAGTGGCAAAAGTCTGTGAACCTCTAGGATTAGCATTTAATTTGAAGGGGAAATTAGAGTTGGGTGTTTTCAATCAATGAGATGACAGATTTTCACACAAGTCCTAAAAGTAGATAAATAGAACCCAGTTAAACAAATGAGACAAAAATATTATACTTGGTCATTTATTTATTGAGGAAAATGATCCAATATTACGTATCTGTGAGTGGCAAAAGTATGTGAAACTCTAGGATTAGCAGTTAATTTGAAGGTGAAATTAGAGTCCGGTGTTTTCAATCAATGGGATGACAATCAGGTGTGAGTGGGCACCCTGTTTTATTTAAAGAACGGGGATCTATCAAAGCCTGATCTTCACAACACGCATTTGTGGAATCATATCATATGGTATGAACAATGGATATTTGTGAGGAGCTTAGAAAAAGCGTTGTTGATGCTCATCAGGCTGGAAAAGGTTACAAAACCATCTCTAAAGAGTTTGGACTCCACCAATCCATAGTCAGACAAATTGTGTACAAATGAAGGAAATTCAAGACCATTGTTACCCTCCCCAGGAGTGGTCGACCAACAAAGATCACTCCAAGAGCAAGGCATATCTAGTAGTCCAAGAAGTCACAAAGGGTAATTTCTAAGCAACTGAAGGCCTCTCTCACATTGGCTAATGTTTATGTTCGTGAGTCCACCATCAGGAGAACATTGAACAACAATGGTGTGCATGGCAGGGTTGCAAGAAGATAGCCACTGCTCTCCACGAAGAACATTGCTGCCTGTCTACAGTTTGCTAAGGATCACTTGGACAAGCCAGAAGGCTATTGGGAAAAATGATTTGTGAACGGATGAAACCAAAATAGAATTTTTTTTTGTTTAAATGAGAAGCATTATGTTTGGAGAAAGGAAAACACTGCATTCCAGCATAAGAACCTTATCCCATCTGTGAAACATGGTGGTGATACTATCATGGTTTGGGCCTGTTTTGCTGCATCTGAGCCATGGAGCAATGAATTCTGAATTATTCCAGCAAATTCTAAAGGAAAATATAAAGACTGTGCATGAACTGAATCTCAAGAGAAAATGAGTCATGCAGCAGGACCGCGACCCTAAGCACACAAGTCATTCTACCAGAGAATGGTTAAAGAAGAATAAAGTGAGTGTTTTTGATTGCCAAGTCAAAATCATGACCTTAATTCAGTAGAAATGCCATGAAGAGACCTGAAGCAAGAAGTTCATGGAAGGAAACACACCAACATCCCAGAGATGAAGCTGTTCTGTACAGAGAAATGGGCTAAAATTCCTCTAAGCCATTGTGCAGGACTGATCAACAATTACAGGAAGTAATTAATAGCAGTTCTTGCTCCACAAGGGGATCACACAAAATGCTTGAAAGCAAAGGTTCACATGTTTTTGCCACTCACTGATATGTAATATTGGGTCATTTTCCTCAATAAATAAATGATCAAGTATAATATTTCTGTCTCATTTGTGTAGTTTGGTTCTCTTCATCTACTTTGAGGACTTGTGTGAAAATCGGATGATGTTTAAGGTCATATTTATGCAAAAAATATCGAAAATTCTAAAAGGTTCATAAATTTTCAAGCACCACTGTAGATGCCTCAGGGAGCCCATTTACTTTTTCATGCCTTTCCTCCACTTGTCCCTCAGAGAGCCATTCTCAAAAAGAATGATGTGTTCCCAGCCAAGCTCAGTGTGTTACCTCTTGGAACAAATGAAGACTAGAGAGAAAAGTCAGAGATATATCACCTAATAACGCCTGGGAATATGCCATCAAGGAATAAAGTTCAGAGTTTTACCTCTGCTTACACGCTATATTTCATGAACAAATATGGCTTCCACTGTCAGAAAACCTCCTGGTATTGCTCAAAGATGACCTCTCTGGACCAGTCTGGACCAGTGCTAGCTGTAAAATGTATCGTTAGCTCATGTGTCGAGAATTAATTTGAACAGCAGTACTATTCATCCTAATGTGAAAAAAATAATTGTTGCTAAAGTTATACTTTTTGTCACAGCCTTTTTAGTGATTCAGTCTTTTGGGCATTTAGAGGAAGTTCATTCCACCACCTAGATGCCAGAACAGGGAGTCTCGATGCATGCCTTCCTCGTACCTTGAGAGATGCTTTGGGGTAAGAGGGTGTTGGTCCATTTTTGGCTTTGTAGGCAAGCAGCAGTGTATTAAATTTGGTGCAGGCAGCTACAGGAAGCCAGTGGAGGGAGTGGAGCAAGTCAAGTCAGTTTATTTGTATAGCGCTTTTAACAACAGACATCGTCACAAAGCAGCTCTACAGAAAATTAAAAACTTTAAACGTGAGCTAATTTTATCCCTAATTTATCCCTGATGAGCAAGCCTTTGGCGACGATGGCAAGGAAAAACTCCTTCAGACAGCATGAGGAAGAAACCTCGAGAGGAACCAGACTCAAAAGGGAACCCATCCTCATCTGGGTGATAACAGATAGCATGATTATAAATAACTCACTTCTATAACTGTGTCCTATACAGCCACAAAGTACAACTGTGTAACCAGGAAAATCATTATAGTTTTAGCATGAAGTCTGTTTTGTTGAAGTTATCAACTGTTCATTGATGGAGACTTGAGTGCAAAACTGTTCATGATAACTGCAGTCCTAAAGTTATCATGTCAGTTGTAGTCCTCAGCCATTGTAGCAAAACTAAATGTCCAGATCCATCTTCCAAATGCGACTTTCAACTGTCCATATGGGGTCGTCCTCCACAGGAGTGATGTGATGAGAGTCCAGCCAGACGTAGGGCATCAGGATGGGCAACAGGGCAGCAGTGTGGTATTGTATGAGAACTTGGGAAGGTTGAAAACAAGTCGTGCAGCTAAATTCTGGATCAGTTGCAGAGGTTGAATGGTGCTCAGAAGCAGACATGTCAAAAGCAAGTTGCAGCAGTCCAGTCATGAAATGACAAAGGACTGAACAAGCACCTGAGTGGCCTGTGTGGATAGAAGTAGACGAATCCTTCTGATGTTGTAAAGGAGAAATCAACATGAGCACAAAATGTTAGCAAGGTGAGGGGAAAACAACAGTTGATGAAAGAAAGAGTGGCAGCTTGGCAATGCTGGGTTTCAAACCACCAACTTCTGATCAGTAACCCAGAGCCTTAACCACTGAGCCTCTGCACTGAAGTTAGCACTGAACCTGTGTACCTGTAGTTCTTAGAACCCCGGATAAACCTCAAGGGCTGTTAGAATTGCCTGAATACCTTCTTGTGTATGTGCAGTTAGTCACAATGCTAATAAAGTCATTAGCAAGAGCACTCACCTGAGGACTGGAAAGATGCTCCAAGATGACTGCTGCACTTACAACAGGGGGTGACGCTCAGTTTTAGTACGTCTACACACACTTGGCAAGGTGTTTTGTTTTTTTTTTTAAACCTGTCATGTTTCTGATCAAAAAAAGAAAAACTTGCCAAGGTGTTTTTTTATGCCTCCGCCACTGTAAGGTACAGGAGGCATTATGTTTTCAGGTTGTCCGTGCGTCTGTCCGTGCGTGCGTCCGTCCCGAAACCTTGTGAACACGATATCTCAAAGGCTAATGAAAGGAGTTTCACCAAACTTTCACCATTTGTGTGCTTTGGGACAAACATGAACTGATTAGATTTTGAGATCAAAAGGTCTAAGGTCAAGGTCACTGTGAGGTCAAATGTCTATCCGAAAACCTTGTGAACACAATATCTCCAAGGCTGACACATGTAATTTCACCAGGTCAAGATTACTGTGAGGTCAAATGTCCATCCCCAGATCACAACTTAATAAGGCGTGTAGTCTACCGGGCGGAGGCATCCCCATCGACGCCATTGGCGTTGAGTTCTATCTAGTTTGTTTGTTTGTTTTACCATTATGTTTCTGATCGTATCATGGACAGAAAAGAAATCAAATGTGGATGTATTGAGGATGGCACAGATCCAAAGGCCACTTTTCAAGGCAGTTAAGGAGCGACAATTGAAATTCTTTGGCCATGTCATTAGGAAAGACAGCTTAGAATATAGCTGCAAGCAGCAATGTGGGGGCCAAGCAAAATATGAGCCTAGTTGTCAGGCTAGCAGAGTGCATTTGGGCCAGACAGATGGTCACGAGCACCCACAAGAAGTTTCATGTCAATATACCATCGTTTGACTGAGATACAAGGTCATTTGCTGTTCGGCAGCTTCACCATCAAATTCGATTGACTGTGATGGCTGAAATTACTTCAAGTGTACTAGGTGTGTGTGTGCTAAAAGACTGCTGAGATATGACCTCAACGACATATGAGCCAAAACACATTTTGTATATTTATAGTGCCCCCTAATGGCCAATGTGCACCAAATTTGGTATGGCCCCTTGGGGATGGGTGGGGCATAATCCCACCAAGTTTGGTTAAGAAATGTCAAAGGGCTGCCGAGATATGAGTTCACTTCCTGTTTGGTGTGACTATGACGAGATAGGGCGCATTGGATTCGTACTGACTGAAGGATTCCAGCGATACTAAGATTTTGACAATCAGACGTACAGTTCAAAAGTAACAAGCAGAAATGTACTTCCAACTTTGACCTGTTGGTGGCGCTAGAGAGTTTGAAGTGGTGAGTTGAAATTTGCTGACAAGAACCTTGAGGCAGCCTAGAATCAGTGTGCCAAATTTCACAACCTCTCGTCAGACGGTTCTATGGGTTGCCATAGAATTTCATTGATTTTAACAAAATTCAAAATGGCGTAAAATCCTCAAGGCAGAATATGATGTCATAGGGTGCGGTGGATTCAGCTTGACCCAAGAATTCCAGCGATAATGGAATTTTGTTTCTACCCAAAACGCATCATGAGATATGAGCCAAAAGACATTTTTCCTAGTTATAGCACCCCCTAGCTGCCAATTTGTTCCAATTTTTTTGTGGGCCTTTCGGGAGGGGTGGGGCATAATGCCACCAAGTTTTGTTAAGATACGCCAAAGGGCGGCCGAGATATGAGCACACATCCTGTTTTGCGTCTGCACATCCAATTTTGATTGGCTGCCACGGCCAAACGCTTATGAAATTCAAAACACTGTGTATAAGTTTTGTGCGCCTTGGTCCAGTTATGCTGTGTACCAAGTTTGGGAGAAATTGGTGAAAAATTGAGGGAGGAGTAGCATTTTAATTGATTTTCACAAAATTCAAAATGGCGGGAAAACTATCTGGGCGGAAAATGACATCATGGGGTGCGTTGGATTCGTCTTGGCCCAAGGATTCCAGGGATACCAAGTTTTTGAAAATTGGACCAACGGTTCAAAAGTTACAAGCAGAAATGTACCTGCAACTTTGACCTGTTGGTGGCGCTAGAGGGTTTGAGGTAGAGGCCTGAAATTTGCTGAGAGGAATGGTGAGACTGTCTAGAATCAGTGTGCAAAATTTCCCAACTTTTTACCAGACGGTTCTATGGGCTGCCATAGACTTGCAGAGGCGGAAGAACGTTGAATAATAATAAGAAACAGTAGAAACACTATGGGTGCCTTCGCAGCTTCGCTGCTTGGCCCCCAAAAAGTTCAGTGCGTTTACATGCACATAGAGAAAATCGAATTTCTGCCGTTGCTCGTCTGAAATCGAAGTTCTAAATGGCATGTAAACACCTTAGCTAGGCTGAAATTGAACCGAACTTGATTTCTCGCAATCGAGCTACACGACCTAGATTATGCGATTTCTGCCGAGCTACTTAGTGCATGTAAACCCTATCAAGCTACGTATTCGATCTACTTACTTCAGCACTGCCCCTTCCGGAAGTGACGAGTGACGAGACCACAAGCGGGAAACACAACAGCCTCGATCGGCATGACACTTCATCTTAGCCGCCCACTTTATTAGGAGCACTTCTGTTCGTACATACAAACTACAAACACTCTTCTTAGAGTTTATTTTATTTTTAAAAGGGACAGTGTACAAATTAAACATTATCCTTGTGGTAAGGACAGATGTCTGTACCAGGTTATAGCAGTACATGCTAATTTCCGCCTGTAGTCCCTTTGTTTATACTCTTGAATAGCTCTTCTTCATGACGACAACCGGAAGTGTACCAACACGATGGGGCGTGTAGCGCCACCTGTGGCTCGGGTGCACAATGCACCTCACTCAATAGCTCGATTTCACAGTATGCATGTAGGATTGGATTTCTCTGGCACCCCTGCTGGGACCCTTTGCTCGATTACCGACAGCAGCTCGATTTGGATGCGCATGTAAACGTACTGGTTGATACTGTGTGGCAAGATTGAGGATAAGAAAAGCCAAGGAAGACTGCGAATAACATTCACCAACAGTCTGAGAGAATACACAAACAACCACCTCAAGAACACGGAGTTCATACGTTTAGCTGACATCAGTGAGGACTGGAGGGCCATGATCGTCCATGCCTGCTCCAGATGTAACACATGAAGTTGTTGTTTCTGATCAAAAAGTGAATGACTTTTTATGCGTACGTTTTCGGCACTACATGCCTGTCAGCCAACTTTTTTTGCTTTTTAATTTGCTTAATTATGCACAGTGATGAAACAAACCAAACCAAATAGTGAACAACCCAAAAGTAACAAATTTGGCTGACTCGGCAACCGGACTAATAGGTGTGAAATCACCTTGAGGTTTTCTATGAAAACAACCATCCTTGGATACATTATTAGAATAGTTTAAAAACTATTTATTTAGCCAAACAACTCGTTTCTACCATGGGTCGATCTCATCATTCAACTTTGAGCAGAGCTTTGATGTGGGATCTTAATAAAGTTTGTGCTAATCAACTTTGAAATCAAAGCACACCAAATTGCATTTATGTTTCCTTATGC
The DNA here is from genome assembly GCF_027579695.1 of Neoarius graeffei. Taxonomy (NCBI): domain Eukaryota; kingdom Metazoa; phylum Chordata; class Actinopteri; order Siluriformes; family Ariidae; genus Neoarius; species Neoarius graeffei. The sequence goes on from NC_083594.1 coordinate 22,424,895, forward strand.
ATCACCTCAAACATTTTCCATCTCTGAAAAAAACCTCCCATTTAATGGCCAATCTGCTTGTGGAAAGATCATCATTGAGGCATCAGTTCAGTGATTAGACTTGGTTTAACTTGGAATGAAATATGATTTGTTTGGAGCACATCGATACATTCGGTGGAACTGGAAATCAACAACTAATCCGTTCTAGTTCAAATGACCTGGTGCTTTAATTGTTTTGTGACAAACATTTTAAAGCTCTCGGCCTTGTACAGCATCAAAGAAAATTGTCTGTAAAAAGGCAGATTGCTTGCAAACTCGGGTCTAATTGCAGCTTGTGTGGTCTCGGAGTCATTAAAATCTCCATGTTTACAGCAGCTTAGTGATAAAAGGCAAAGGGCTCATTTTAACACTGTTTTTTTTTTTTCCAAGTATGTAAAGCAGATGGGAGTTAAGCCTCCCCAGTTGGCATGCAGTTGGGATAATACATGAATTGTTTTTTTCTTTCGGCATGTGTAAGCCATTGAGAGTATATCCAATTTGCAGTTTAGCTGCCTGGTGTGTAATTGTAGCAGATAGCTTTCAGCAGTTAGAGAAGAAAACATTAGGCGTGTGTCTATGATCGCTAATGTAGTATAAGGCACAATTATTGCTGATGTGGCCACTTTAACATAACATCACCATGTGTTATGAAGCGACCTTGGAAGGTGGCTGTCTTGGCTGGAAACGTGTAGACAGCATTGTCATGAGACCAAGATAGCGTCTGACCCATTTGGAAGGAAAGCACCTTGTTTTGACCAAATTTTAAGAAATGATTACGTGATCCTCAGTAAAACGATCTCATTTCTGTTCAGTGGATGAGCATTTATTAAAGTAAAGAATACACATGGTGGACATAACATTGCAATTCTGGTGCATTCAGAATCTCACTCGGGTTCTCCAGAAAATCTGAAGTAGCCGGCTAAAAAATAAAAAGTAGTAGGCGGCTAATGCTAATGTGCTAATGCTAGGGGCGTCTGGGGGCATGTCACCCCAGAACATTTTTAAATTTACATGCCTTCTGGTGGGAGGTATGGTGGTGTAGTGGTTAGCGCTGTCGCCTCACAGCAAGAAGGTCCGGGTTCGAGCCCCGTGGCCGGCGAGGGCCTTTCTGTGCAGAGTTTGCATATTCTCCCCGTGTCTGCGTGGGTTTCCTCTGGGTGCTCCGGTTTCCCCCACAGTCCAAAGACATGCAGGTTAGGTTAACTGGTGACTCTAAATTGACCGTAGGTGTGAATGTGAGTGTGAATGGTTGTCTGTGTCTATGTGTCAGCCCTGTGATGACCTGGCGACTTGTCCAGGGTGTACCCCGCCTTTCGCCCGTAGTCAGCTGGGATAGGCTCCAGCTTGCCTGTGACCCTGTAGAACAGGATAAAGTGGCTAGAGATAATGAGATGAGATGTTTACAGTCCCTTGCAAAAGTATTCATACCCCTTGAACTTTTTCACATTTTTCCACCTTACAACCATGAACTTAAAAGTTTTTTTTTTTATTGAAATTTTATGTGATAGACCAACACAGAGTAGCACATAATTGTGAAGTGAAATTAAAACGATAAATGGTCTTCAAAATTTTAAACAAATAAAAATCTGAAAAATGTGGTGTGCATTAATATTCAGCCCCCTGTCCTCTGATACCTCTAAATGCAATCAGTTGCCTTCAGAAGTCATCTAATTAGTTAATAGAGTCCTACTGTGTGTAATTTACTCTCAGCATAAATACACTTGTTCTGTGAAGGCCTCAGTGGTTTGTTAGAGAACACTGAAGAACAAACAGCATCATGAAGACCAGAGAACTCACCAGACAGGTCAGGGATAAAGTTCTGGAGAAGTTTAAAGCAGGGTTAGGTTATTAAAAAATATCCCAAGAAGCACTGTTCAATCCATCATTCAAAAATGGAAAAAGCATGGCACAACTGCAAACCTACCAAGACATGGCCATCCACCTAAACTGACAGAGCGAGCAAGGAGAGCACTGGTCGGAGAAACAGCCAAGAGGCCCATGATCACTCTGGAGGAGCTGCAGAAATCCACAGCTCAGGTGGGAGAATCTGTGCACAGGACAACTATAAGTCGTACACTCCACAAATCTGGCCTTTTTGGAAGAGTGGCAAGAAGAAAGCCATTGTTGAAAGACAGGAATAAGAAGCCATGTAGGGGACACAGCAAGCATGTGGAAGAAGGTGCTTGGTCAGATGAGACCAAAGTTGAACTTTTTGGCCTAAATGCGAAGCGCTATGTGTGGCAGAAAACTAACGCTGCTCATCACCCTGCACACACCATCCCCACTGTGAAACATGGTGGTGGCAGCATCATGCTATGGGGATGCTTTTCTTCAGCCAGGACAGGGAAGCTGGTCAGAGTTGATGGGAAGATGGACGGAGCTAAATACAGGGCAATCCTGGAAGAAAACCTGTTGGAGGCTGCAAAAGACTTGAGACTGGGAAGGAGATTCACCTTCCAGCAAGGCAATGACCCTAAACATACAGCCAGAGCTACAATGGAATGGTTCAGAGCTTTTCAAAGTGTGGGGTGCGCCCCCCCTGGGGGGGCGCCAGAGTTCTTAAGGGGGGGCGCAACGTGAGGAAAAATAAACCAGAATAAGTTACTATTGCGGACATTTAGCGAACTTCAGCTAGCCTTTACCAGAGACAAAATGGATCAATTTTTAGTACCTAAGTGAGTGAGGAGACAGAGTCTCGGCCAAGCAAAAAAACAGAGCCTCCAGGATGTTGCGATTTGCAACTTCAACGCAAATTCAACCAATCCCCGCGAATTCAGGGCGGTGTTGCAATTATATCCAATCACCGCAACTTTCCCGCAAATTTGACCAATCGTTGGTGTCGTCTTGAGGTGACGTTGACAAACTACCTTCCGCCTTACTTCCGTGTATACGTTCAAGAGAAGCAGCATGTGCGCAGTGTTGCCAGATTGGGCGGTTTTAGTGCATTTTGGCAGGTTTTGAACATATTTTGGACTGGAAAACGTCAGCAGTATCTGGCAACATTGCATGATGTGCGAGTCAGTGTTTATGTAGGCTTAAATTCTGTTACTGAAAGTGTGTTGTGTTTACAGTGAAGGACTGTGTGCACTTTACATTATTTTTTACTTAATACAAGAAATTAATGGATGCCAACATTTTTGCCAAAATGGTATTTTATTTTCCATTGTTTAGGCAGCTTCAGCATCATACTGTGAGATTCTGTTCAAATTGTTTTTTTTTTCTTCTATGAAGCCTGAGCCATTTATTTTATTAGTTTATAATTATTGTTTAATTTAGTCTTCAGGAGAGACTGCCTGCACACAGCACTAGTATTAATAGTTTTTTTTCTTACATGAAAGCTGAGGCATTTATATTATATTTTAAAGTAACTTCATGTTGTGCTGTGAGGTTCTATGCACTTTAACTTTTGAACCAACAGGTGCATTTGGATAAGTAAAGCCTATTTTTCTGCATTTTTGTAGTCCTGGTAATCTTTTATATTGGTAAAGTTGTTTATAGGACCATTTCTCAGTGTCTTTGTTTTTTTAATCAATTAGTTTTTCAGTAATAACTTAATATTTAATATATCACTCAATTTTAATCACAAAAAGAGAAAATCGCAACAGTTTCTCGCAACTTTCACTTCCTCCCACAATGTAATCGCAACAAAAACCTAAAAAAACACCGCAACTTTCATCGCAATTTTTTGGAACCCCATCAGACATTTTAGCCCGCAACAATCACAAAAAAGGCCCGCGGAATCCTGGGGGACTGGAAAAAGAAGGAAGTATGACCACGATTATTTAAAGTTTGGATTTTCATGGACTGGATCTGAAGATGCTCCACTGCCACAGTGTGTTGTCTGCCAAGAGGTGCTAGCTAACGATGCTATGAGATGTTTAAAATGTGTAAAACAAGATGTTTTAAAAAGCACAGATGTTTAAAATGTGCACAAGAAAAAAATAAAAATGTGTACAACAACCATTTTTTTAAAAATACGAATGGAACATTAAGTATAGCAACAACAAAAATTGTAAGGGGGGGTGCTGTTGTTTATTTGCTCTCTGAGGGGGGGCTGACTCTCCCACACTTTGAAAACCCCTGGTTTAGATCAAAGAATAGTCATGTGTTAGAATGGCCCAGTCAAAGTCCAGACCTAAATCCCATTGAGCATCTGAGGCAAGACTTGAAAATTGCTGTTCACAGACGCTCTCCATCCAATCTGGCTGAGCTTGAACTATTTTGCAAAGAAGAATGGGCAGAAATTTCAGTGTCTAGATGTGCAAAGCTGGTAGAGACATACCACAAAAGACTTGCAGCTGTAATTGCAGCAAAAGGTGGCTCTACAAAGTATTGACGCAGGGGGGCTGAATACTAATGCACACCACATTTTTCATATTTTTATTTGTTTAAAATTTTCAAGACCATTTATCATTTTCGTTTCACTTCACAATTATGTGCTACTCTGTGTTGGTCTATCACATAAAATCTCAATAAAAAACTTTTAAGTTCGTGGTTGTAAGGTGGAAAAATGTGAAAAAGTTCAAGGGGTATGAATACTTTTGCAAGGCACTGTATGTGCTTGGCTTTCTCAATTACTCTCTGTAGTATACTGCCTGACTCTGTAACATAACTACATGGTGTAACGCTACAGCATAGTCATGTGGTCCGGCTCAGCCAATCAGAGCACGAGAATCGGTCAACAAATATGACGACGCTTCCGGTCATGACCCGAATTGAAGACAATTTTGTGGTGAAATTTGTGGATTTACAGCAAATTTTGGGCAGCAGAGACCATATAAATTGCTTGAACATTGAAAGGCAATTTTTTTTTTTTCTGGGATCGAGTAGCCGGTGCAGACCATCTGTGTAGGCGGAGCAAACCGCCAGTTGCCAGTGCCTGTGGACATCTCGGTCATTAACCATGTATCATTTTAAAAGTGTGAATTTTAATGCTCGTCCGTTTTGCCCATTGGGCACCGCATTGAGACCTGAAAATTCTGGGATTTTTTTTTTCAACCTGGGCTCTACTTTCCCATCTCTTTGGGTTCAAATATTTACTAGGGACAAAAACAATTGAAATCTGTCCAGTATTGAATTAGAACGCAACAACCTGCAACCACAAAACAAATATAGTGTCATTCTCCAGGACGATGATCCATGTCAAAGTAACCCGCTTGTTTTTTGCCACTGCCAGGCTTGTAATGCTATTAAGTGTCCCACAACATGGAAAGGATCCATAGAGAGATACACCTGTGTCTGTTACCTCATTAACTGTAAAGACAGTGTAGAAAATGACCGTTTCTAGGTTCATTATTTGACCTTTCTCTTCTTCTGGTCTTTGATGCAGCACCCCATTCAGTTACTATAGTTGATTATCACATGGGCGCTATTTTCTGATGTGTTCTGATAATCATCTGCCGGCACTGAATGGAGTGCTGTGTCCGAGATGAATATCTGTGGTTGAATATCTTTGACAGGAGAGAGTTTTCAAAGAAAATGATCATTTCTGAGCTACTTACTGGAGACTTCTCTTTTTTTTTCCTCATACGTTTGTGTATGTTTGTATTGTAGCACTGAAAGTAAAGAGGTCTTAACTTGTAATTCCTTACCTCTTACCAGTAAAAGCCAAAAAAAATGCCCTTCAACTTGAAGTTCCTACTCGGGAACTCAGGGTAGTCTCCTCAATTAAGAGTTCCTCTGAATTTAAAGCATAACTGGCTAGCTTCTTTCTAACAAATGACAAACATGGAGTCACCCGTGTTTTTCTCCCACCTTGTATCTCAAACACACAGAGGTCACAATTACGTCATTACGAGTTCTGACTTCTCATTTCCAAGGTAAGTCAAATGCAGCATTGATGTAACATTTCAACACCACAGTGCATGTTAGGGGACTTCAAGTGTGTGTTTGGAGATGTGGTGTAGTTTGTGGCTGGCGAAAGAGGTAACAATAATTGTCAACAATTATTAAAAAAAAAATTTAAATATAATTTAATTGACATACTGTATGTTCTGAAATAATCTAGCTAACCTTATAACATTTTGAGTGCGGCAAATGTGGCGTAGTCGTTAGCACTGCCGCCTCACAGCAAGAAGGTTCTGGGTTTCCTGTGGGTTTCCTCCAGGTGCTCCGGTTTCCCTCACAGTTCAAAGACATGCGGTTAGGTTAACATGGGGCAGCCGTGGCCTGAAGTTGGGCTGAAGTGCCCTTGAGCAAGGGCACCTAACCCACAACTGCTCACCGAGCACTGTAGCATAGCTGCCCACTGTTCTGGGTATGTTTGTGCGCTCATTGCTCACTTGTGTGTGCATGTGTGTGTTCACTGCTTCAGATGGGTTAAATGCAGTGAACACACACATGCACACTGTGTGCTTAAGTCTGTGCTTGAGTGTACGTGTGACAAATAAAGGCTTCTTAAAGAAAAAAAATTCTTAAATTGTGACTGAGAGTAACTCAGTAAGTGTTTGAAGTGCATGACATAAATGCAGTGCTGTTATGTCCTTGACCGGCACAGGCTAATTGACAATAATAATAATAATAATAATTTATATAGCACCTTTCACAAACACAAGGACACTTTACAGAGTAGGGAGAAAGCAACAAATAAACTCGAATTAAACAATACATGACAACAGAGCGAGACAGAAATAGAGTGATAATAAAGACAAAAGGTGAGATTTACGATGAGTCTTAAACTGTTTGAATGATGAAATTTCCCGAGGTTTTCGGGAAGCACATTCCAGAGTTTTGGAGCATTAAAATCTCTACCACCCATATAAGTTGATTAGACCTTACACACACACTTCTTTCTCTCTTGGCCATATAGTGTACTTATTGTTAAAATACAGTACTGTACAAAAGTCTTCGGCGCATGTCAAGAAATGCTGTAGGCTAAAAATGGCTTAAAAATAATGAAATGTTTCAACATTTAAAAAAAAATACTATAAACAGTAAGCAGTAAGTCATAATGAATGAAACAAAGTTGATATTTGGTGTGAGATGACCCTTTACTTTTAAAGAAAATAGTAATCTGAGGTCCAATGAGTGCAGTTTTATGCGGAAATGAGCTGTAGGTTTTACTGAGCATCTTACAGAAGCAGCCACAGTTCTTCTGGACACTTTGTCACACTCGCTTCTTCATTTTGCACCAAAACCCAACGGCCTTCATTATGTTTTCTTTTTTAATCTGAAAAGTGCTCTCTTCTGTAATATGCTGCTCAGATACAAAAATTTTTTTTCTGTAGCATTTAATTTTGTGCTGGAAAACGAACGTTTGGACTCTAAAATGTTTTTGTACTGACTCGATAATGTAGAAGTCATAAAATAGAAATCTATAACAAAGTTTGTATGGAAAAAAAAATAGGGTGCCTAAGACTTTTGCACAGTACTGTATATTTAATAATAATAATAATAATAATAATATCTTAGTGGTCAGAATGATATTTTAAAAACCCGGAAGTCAGAAACGTGAGTGTCAATTTCAGTTCAATTAAATGGAATTGTTTATTGGATGTGAATCGCACAGTTTTTTCGGGGCTCGCCTTGAAAGCTGTGAATATAATTTTTGTTCTTTAATATAAACACTAGTAGGCCCTACTTTTGAGAAATACAAAGCCCTACAGAGCACAAAAAGGGTATTAGAAATATTCTTTTATTACTTTTTTATTGAGTGCTCCAGTTTAACGTTTGACCTAATTAGCATAAGTAATAGTAATAATTAAATACTAATTTGCATAATTGGATTTTACTAATCTTTCAAACTTTGTATTTAGTATACAACCATTTATGTGCCTGCTAATTTCCATCTAAATATCCTGAAAAATAGAAAAGTTATTAAGAAAAAAACATTTGATCTCATTCGTTAATGAAGCCCGTTTTGGACCATGTGATCCGAATACAGAATATTACGGCAGTTTTCTGAAAATTAAGCCGTTTTTTTTTAAATATTTGATTTGTAATATATCAAGAACGGGTAAACATATTTTAATTCTGGAAAAGTATGTTTTGCATTCAATTCTCAAGCAATTTGGATTGAATTTGAATTTTCATCTGATTTGCCTACTTTCATTCAGTCATCTTGAGTAAAGAAAAGACTGCATGCAGGTACAAACAAAAATAGTAAATGTGGGAATGGATAGCATTGATTGTACCTGGTATACGGTACAGCATTGGTCAAAAGTGTTTGCAGGAGTGTGCAGGGATGGGATTAAAAATCAGTCCTGAGCAAACTTCTAGTCCAAAGCCCTGCTATTGTGTCGTACTTTGAAACAGTGCCACAGTTACAGCTATAATTAATTGTCAGCCTGTAGGCCACTGCCTTTGGCTTGACACAACTTTTATAGTGAAAAGAGCACAGCCTTTAAACCAACAGAAGAGTGTGTGTGTATGTGTGTGTGTGTGTGTGTGTGTGTGTGTGTGTGTGTGTGTGTGTGTGTGAGAGATGTTCCATCGCTTAAACATGACACCTGAAATATCAAGACAGCGTTTTAGGGCCACTATTTAAAAAAAGTAAAAATATTAGGTTTCAAGAATAAAATTGTAAACTAGATGACTGATGAGAAACTCATTATTCCTCAACTTGTATGGAAGTCTGTGTCGAAATGTTATTGTGGATAGCATTGATTGTACCTGGTATACAGTACAGCATTTTATGATCCCAGTAAAGGTCATATTCTTAATTTTTTTAATCTTTAAAGAGAAACACTTTTGAAAGTTCTATATTAGATTAAACTATTCTATCACTTTATAGAGCCTGTGGACATCATGGAGGCAATCAATAATAAATTATGATGCAAAGAACAGAATGCAGGGTAGTTCAGGACTGCATTAATCCGTAATTTATGCGCGTTATTATTTGTAAAAGTGGCTTATATAAAACAGATGCTTAAGCATGGTCACTTTTGTCTTTTTTTTTTCCCCCCCAATTATCAACAAAAAAACTATCAAATCTTTAATATGCGGATTTCATTGTTGTTATTCATGCCTGTCTTGTGAGAGAGGGGTATGGTCTTGTCCTGTAATGGTTTAAGAAGATTGTGAGCACAGTGCAAACAGGGACTCAATTTCAACTCAAATTAAAGGTCCCATGGCATGGTGGTTTGTTGATGCATTAAACGGGCTCGTGGAGGCTTCCGGATGTTATATCCGCAGCCTTTCTCGAAATGAATCCTCGGCACGTAGATATAGCCTCCTGGGAGAAAGCCCCATTTCAGCGCTTTTCCCAGTGCGTCGTTTTGCTAATGAGAAGCAGGAGGCGGGGAAGGGTAGAGGGTGAGGACAGGCCATGGGGGGAGGGGGAGGGGCTTGACCAAGCTGCGCGCACACATACTCGCTGCTATCAGCGCCTGTAGCCACGCTGCTAAGACAAAACCCCGTTCTCCCTCAGACTCCTTTCGTAAACTCAACGTGACACAGAGAACAGAGAGTGAGAGTGTTCGGAGTGGTAGTTTACGAACGTATAATACCCTAGGCTTGAACACGCACTCCATAACCAAAGAGGATAGAAGCAGCAACTACAGCAACATATCGCTTATCCAACAGAAGACATGCATTGCGGAGCAATAGTCAAACATAAGCTCATAAGTTACAGTCAATTTCCAGACTAAACTCAGTTTAACAGAGCATGCTGCATGCTCTTTAGTTTTGTAGCGCAGAGTACCTGGCTAACTGCAGGAAGCGGTTAGCTGCACAGCTAATGTAGCCATTGCTAGGCTAACGCACCGATTTTAAAACACGGCAAAACGACCAGTTATACACTTACTTGTTCGGTGTTTGTGGCTGATGCGGCAGGGATGCTTGGTCCCAGGCTTCAGTGACAGTTGATGTGCAAAACCTGCCCTGTACTGTCCCAAGTTGTGGAAACATTCCTCAGGAAAATGCTTCCGACAAACATACACCGTCTTGGGTAGACTCGACGGCGTATTATTGAAGTAAATAAAATTAAGCCACTGCGTCTTCAGGGGCTCTCCCGTCGGCAGTAAAAACAGACTCTTCTGTGTTGTCACATCCACGTACAGCGCAATTTCCATGTTTCGCTTGCTTAGGTGATGCCATGTTGTTGTGTCCTCTATGGTCTCCTCACTACAACTGGGCAGGGCAATCCATACAGTGGGTGGGAATCCAGAGGGGGGGCGTGGGGATCATCTCCCTTGCTGACGTAGTAAAGGGAAGAGCTTATCAACGCGCCGTTTTGACGCGCCATTCTCAAATGTTGGGCATAGTTTGGTTTACACATTATGAAATTTCTAGCCACTGGGGTGACTTAAGAAGGTCAGAGGAACTCATTTTAACGTTAAAAAACCTCAGAAAGTGAAAATTTCATGCCATGGGACCTTTAACGCGAAACATCTCTAAATTCTAACAGCAATAGATATAGAATATTTTTGCCCAGAATTCAACTCTGCAGTCAGAACCTTTAAAGCACTCAAATGCAGGATCCATGACTTGCAAGTGACGTCAAAGCAAAATAGAAACCCGGATGTCAGCCATGTTGGTGGAGATACAAATGCAGGGTCAAGCGACATTCCATACAAAACGTAGTCACGCGTGCGCAACTCTCTCTCTGTTTTTCCACTGCTTTAAGCTATGCCATATCTTTGTGCTGTATACGGTTGTGGTCACAACAGTACTCGTGACTGTGGCACGTTGCGATTTTTTAGAATTCTGTCCGTGATTCGGAAGGAGGGCGAGGAAACTCTGAGACTCGGTATGGAGAGGAGATGAGCACGGCTGAACAACATCGGCAGGGCTGATCTAACAGAGGCTAAAACCAAAACAGCTCGTCTTTGCAGTAATCGTTTTATCTCAGATGAGATTCAAAAGCTTTCTCAATAATATCATGGAAGAATTTTATTTTGTGTTGCTAGAATTTTGCTATAAAATGAGCGTTCTCTTGTTTGGGCTTTCAGTTCACTCGGTCGTTGTTATAATTTTAACACGTGTATTACCGTTTCGCTTCTAGGAGCGCCAGCAGAATTATACGACAGAAACAATCCAGACTGGGCACCTACTCAGAAAATGGGCTACATTTCGTCCAAGGTCACACTTGATTCTTCAGCAGCCAAACCAGATAGAATGTAATATCTGCGGACTCGATGGTCGGTAGAAGCGTCTTATCTTCAGAAACGTCTGACTTTTTGAAATAATATGGGTCAAAACCACACACATTTATCTTCTCTTTGTGTCAAATCTTCACTCGACCGTTCAAATCGTGGTAATACTGAGAAAATTCAGTATTGTTTACAGACACGCTTTCAGCAGCTGCCATCCTAGTTGCTTGTCCAGTTGTGGTCAGAAGTTTACATACAGTGACATGAATGTCATCTTGGATATGAATGTCATGGCAATATTTGGGCAGAATGTACAGCGTACATCTTTTAAAAAAAAACACTAGAATTTGGTGCACAAATTTTAATTTTCTTTGGGTTTTGTGAAATCAACACAGGGTCAAAATTATACATACAGGGTCAAAAATTTACATACAGCACACCTAATATTTGGGTAAAATGTCTCTTCGCAAGATTCACCTTGGCCAAACATTTTTGTTTACCATGAACAAGCTTCTGGCAGAATTCTGGTTGGATATTTCACAACTCTTCATGGTAGAATTGGTAGAGTTCAATTACATTTTTTTTTTTCTTGGCATGGACTCAACTTATAAGCACGGTCCATATATTTTCAATAGGGTTGAAGTCAGGACTTGTTTTAAGCTTAATGTTAGCCTGCTTTATCCTCCACAACCAGCTCTGATGCGTGTTTGGGTTCATTGTCCTGAAGTCAAGTCAAGTTTATTTGTATAGCGCTTTTAACAATACACATTGTCGCAAAGCAGCTTTACAGAATTTGAACGACTTAAAATGAGGTAATTTTATCCCTAATCTATCCCCAATGAGCAAGCCTGTGGCGATGGTGGCAAGGAAAAACTCCCTCAGACGACATGAGGAAGAAACCTCAAGAGGAACCAGACTCAAAAGGGAACCCATCCTCATCCGGGCAACAACAGATAACATGACTATAACATTAACAGTCCTAACATAAAGTCAGCTTCGTTGGTGCTATAAACCCCCCACTGACGGAAACCCGAGCACAAAACCGTTCTCGACAACCGCAGTCCCAGAGTCAGCAAGTCAACTGCAGTCCCCAGCCACAAAAGCACCACTGCAAGAGTCCAGAGCGTCCTGCAGGTGCGACCCCCAACTGTCCACATGGGGCCGCCCTCCACAGGAACGATGCGATGAGACTCCAACCAGACACAAAGGCCCCAGGATGGATCAGGCAGGTCCGAGGAGCAGAAGTTGTCAGCATCTTGAGCCCAGGACTGATATGTAACTCAGAGGGACAGATTTTTTTTTTTTTGGGGGGGGGGAAGAGAGAGAAAACACAGTTTACCAAAACACACTATGTCTGAGGACCCTCCAGATCTACTCCTTTACCTCATAAACACCATTAACAAAAGGCTTGACTAAACAGATATGTTTTCAGCCTAGACTTAAATGCTGAGACTGTGTCTGATTCCTGAACACTACTTGGAAGGCTGTTCCATAACTGTGGGGCTTTGTAAGAAAAGGCTCTGCCCCCTGATGTAGCCTTCACTATACGAAGTACCAGCAGATAGCCTGCACCTTTTGATTTAAGTAGGCGTGGCGGGTCATAGAGGACCAGAAGTTCACTCAGGTACTGTGGTGCGAGACCATTCAGTGATTTAAAGGTCAATAGTAGTATTTTATAATCAATACGAAATTTGATTGGGAGCCATTGCAGTGTGGATAAGACAGGGGTGATGTGGTCATATTTTCTAGTTCCAGTAAGGACTCTTGCTGCTGCATTTTGAACTAACTGGAGCTTGTTTATGCACTTATTGGAACATCCAGACAGTAAGGCATTACAATAATCCAGCCTGGAGGTAACGAAAGCATTAACTAGTTTTTCCGCGTCATGTAGTGACATTAAATTTCTTATCTTAGCAATATTTCTGAGATGAAAGAAAGCTATCCGGGTAATGATATCAATGGGAGTTTTGAATGAAAGACTGGGGTCAATAATCACTCCGAGGTCTTTTACTGCTGCACGTGAAGAAACAGAAAGGACATCCAGAGTTACTGTGTAATCAGAAAACTTACTTCTAGCTGCATGTGATCCTAGTACAAGTACTTCAGTCTTGCCAGAGTTAAGCAGAAGGAAATTAATAAGCATCCAGTGTCTAATGTCCTTTACACATTCCTCAATTCTATTAAGCGGTGTCTCTCATCAGGTTTTGCAGAAACATACAACTGTGTGTTATCAGCATAACAGTGGAAACTAATACAATGTTTACGAATAATATCACCCAGAGGTAACATATATAAAGAAAAGAGCAGTGGACCCAAGACAGAACCTTGTGGAACACCAAACTTTACCTCAGTACGTCTAGAAATATCACCATTTCCATCAACATACTGATAGCGATCAGTTAAATAAGACCTGAGCCAGGAGAGGGCCGTTCCCTTAACTCCCACATTTTCTAGTCTATCCAGAAGAATGGAATGATCAATGGTATCAAATGCTGCACTAAGGTCAAGCAACACAAGCAGCGAGACACAGCCCTGATCAGACACCAACAGTAGGTCGTTTACTACTTTAACCAAAGCTGTCTCTGTGCTGTGATGAGGTCTAAATCCTGACTGATACATTTCATGGATGTTACTCCTATGTAAATATGAGCTTAACTGCTGTGCCACAGCTTTTTCAAGGATCTCGGAGATAAAGGGGAGGTTTGATATTGGCCAATAATTGGACAGCTGACAGGGATCAAGGTCAGGTTTTTTAATCAGGGGTTTGATAACTGCTAGTTTAAAGGATTTGGGTACATAGCCAGTCCTAAGAGAAGAATTTATTATTTTTAGAAGCGGTTCAATTACTTCAGGTATTATCTGTTTGAATATACGTGTAGGTAAGGGATCTAGTACACAAGTTGAGGCTTTTGATGCGGAGATTAATGAAAATAATTCAGTTTCTCTAAGGGGAGTAAAACATTCTAATTGCTGATCTGGTACAGTTATATTGTTAACTGTTAACTACAGGGTCACTTGCATTGTCTGACCTTAAATTAGTAGTTTTAATTTTTTGTCGGATATTCTCAATTTTGTCATTAAAAAAATTCATGAAGTCGTTGCTACTGCATACTGCAGGTGTGCATGTGTTGATAGTGGACTTATTCCTGGTTAATTTTGCTACAGTATTAAATAGGAATCTAGGATTATTTTTGTTATCTTCTATTAGAAAGGAGAGAAATGTTGATCTCGCAGCACTAAGAGCTTTTCTATACTTCAGGAAGCTCTCCTTCCATGCTCATTTGAACACTACCAATTTTGTTTGACGCCATTTACATTCCAATTTTCATGTGGCCTGTTTTAAAGTGTGAGTGTCATCATTATACCAGGGTGCTAATTTTTTTGTCTCTGATCAATTTCCTTTTAAGAAGAGCTGCATTATCTAAGGTATGGTGGAACGTTAACTCTAAGCATTCAGTTGCCTGATCAAGTTCTGCAGGGGCTGACAGTGAACCAATCAAAGTTGATAACTCTCGGGGCGTCATGGCTCAGGTGGATAAGGCGCCATACCATAAATCCAGGGACCCGGGTTCGATTCCGACCTGAGGTCATTTCCCGATCCCTCCCCGTCTCTCTCCTGCTTATTTCCTGTCTCTACACTGTCCTATCCAATAAAGGTGGAAAAAGCCCCCAAAAAAGTTGATAACTCTGGGAGATCATTTATAAAGCTCTGTGCAGTAGTTGACGTAAATGTATGTTTAATACAGTAGCGTGGTGAGGTGCATATATTATTACTCAGACATATTTTGAATGAGATGAGATGATGATCTGAGATAACGTCAGACTTTGGAAGTATGACTATATTTTCTACGTTTAACCCAAATGTTAGTATTAGATCGAGGGTGTGACTACCATTATGGGTCGGTCCTATGACATTCTGATTAATCCCTACTGAATCTAAAATGGACACAGATGCTGTTTTCAAAGGGTCTTCTGGGTTATCGAAGTGAATATTAAAATATCCGACAACTAAAGCTTTGTCTAAGGAAATAACCAGATCTGAGATAAAATCTACAAATTCAGAAAGAAACTCAGAATATGGCCCCGGGGGCCTGTTAATAATAAGTAACGGAATTAACTGGGTAGACCTATTTTTCAAGGCTACGTACATTGAGTATGAAGAACTTCAAATGTATTAAATTTATAACCAGGTTTGTGTTTTACACCTAGTTAATCATTATAAATAATCGTGACGCCTCCTCCTCTGCCAGTTAGACGAGGCTGATGTATATAACTGTATCCAGGAGGACTCGCTTCATTTAATGCTATATATTCATTTGGCTTAATTCATGTTTCAGTTAAACAAAGTACATTAAACTCCTGATCGGTAATGAGTTCATTAACCATTAGCGCTTTAGATGTAAGAGATCTAATATTTAATAGCCCCACCTTTAGATCAAAGGTGCTGGCAGCGGCTGTACAGTCAGTATGATCTAATTTTATATTGATTAGGTTACTGGAACAAACTCTCTGAATATTTCTACCTTTTTGTTGAACTCTGGGAACAGACACAGTCTCGATGTAGTGGACCCTGAGTGACGACTGTGCAGCTAGCAGACAGTCGGTTTAGCCTGTTTGTCTGCTCCCTGGCCTTGGCTCTGGATTGTCAGAAATTGTTAAGTCCCAAGTCGTGTTCAAGTTTCTGATGGTTTATGCTGAAGAATTCTGAAGTAGTCCTTCATTATTCCATCCACTTTGTGCAATGAACCAGTTCCACTGGCAGTAAAACAGCCCCAGAGCATGATGATCCTACCACCACCACCAGCTGGTACAGTGTCCCTCTGTACATGGTGGTCATTGTGGCCAAACAACTCAATCTTTGTCTCATCTGACCGTACAGCTTTCCTCCAGAAGACTTTTTCTTTGTCCATTTAGTCCGCTTTAAGCTTGAAGGTGTCAATTTTGGAGCAGGGGGTTATTTCCTGGATAGCAGCCTCTTAGTCCATGGTGATCTGAACTGTAGACAGTGATCCATCATCTTCCAGTTCATGGCAGGGCTGTGCCATGGTAGTTTCCAGGTTGTTTCTGACCATCCAAACCAATTTCCTTTCAGCTGAAGGTGACAGTTTGGGTTTTCTTGAATCAAAGTGGCTTGGCAAATTACTACACCTCACAACAACTTGGATACAATTGTTTGAACTAATCTTGGAATTTGCAGTTGTTTAGAAATGGCTCCAAGAGACATTCTGGAGTTGTGTATATCTGCGATCCTCTTTCTCAGATCTGCACTGAGCTGCTTGGACTTTCCCATTTTACTGTGTGTTAGTCAATCCACTGAGTGCTGTAAACAAACCCTTTTCATGAAGGCACGGAGAAGCTACCAGCTGTAGTCAATCATGATCACTAACAGGAAGTTAATAGACCTCGGCCTTGGCAAGATAAGAGACATCTTGGAAGTTTCAGCACCTCTGAATTAATAATCTGAGCGTATGTAAATTTTTGACCATGTATGTATAATTTTGACCCTGTGTTGATTTCAGAAAACCCAAAGAAAATTAAAACTTGTGTACCAAATTCTAGTGTTTTTTTTTTTAAGATGTATGCTGTACCATCATTCTGCCACAGAAAAAGAACAGTTCAAATAAATTACTGAAAGCCTAATATTGCCATGATATTCATATCCAAGATGGCATTCATGTCACTGTATGTAAACTTCTGACCACAACTGTATATCCACCATCATGGCGGACGCTCATGACGTAGCACGTTTTGATCACGTGGTTGCAAGTCATCTATTGTTCAAAGAGGACTTGAATTCTGCCAGATAATTAGGTTGAAATCTGCAGTCTTTGATTCGCTCACGTCTTCTATCAAACCACATTCTTTATTAACACTTCATTTGTGTCGCTTGTACCATAGGTGTAATCCTGCACTGTCTTTACACTTATTTACATGGACTTTTACCACACGTGCTGTTGGATTTCAGTTTTACTGTTTGATCTATCAGATATATTTACTGTGCAAACAATCTGACAGATTTACTACTATAAGTAATTTGATTTTTTTTTTTTTTTTTTTGGGGGGGGGGTAAGGGTTGTGGTTCAAAAGCAGTTCTCTAAGCTCCTTTGGTTGATCTTGAAATATGCTTTAAATGTTCTAATAGCCAAAACAAATTTCCTAAGAAAGCAATGTGATAGCATGTCGCAGTACTGCGATCATCTATCCCACTTGAAGGGGAGGTTATTCTTCATCTCATCTCATCTCATCTCATTATCTCTAGCCGCTTTATCCTGTTCTACAGGGTCGCAGGCAAGCTGGAGCCTATCCCAGCTGACTACGGGCGAAAGGCGGGGTACACCCTGGACAAGTCGCCAGGTCATCACAGGGCTGACACATAGACACAGACAACCATTCACACTCACACCTACGGTCAATTTAGAGTCACCAGTTAACCTAACCTGCATGTCTTTGGACTGTGGGGGAAACCGGAGCACCCGGAGGAAACCCACGCGGACACGGGGAGAACATGCAAACTCCACACAGAAAGGCCCTCGCCGGCCACGGGGCTCGAACCCGGACCTTCTTGCTGTGAGGCGACAGCGTTAACCACTACACCACCGTGCCGCCCGGTTATTCTTCATAATAAATAAAATAACTAACAAGATGGAAATACGTGATAATTCAGTCTGATACTACATTATCATCTGCGTCACATTCAGCTTTCTGGTACGACTGACCTAGAGGCAGGATGGTACAGCATTCAGTCACACAGTTTTGTTAATGTCGATCAAATACAAGTCCGACTGTGTCCTAAACCACATTGGCATGTCTCAGCAGTGTTACTGAAGAACTGGTTGGCGTTTGAGGCAGATATTTACAGAAAGCCAGGCACCCATTATTTTTTATCTACAGTGCAAAACTAAAGAACAAACCTCAGAAACCGAATATTTTGATTGATCCACTATAACGGAATTTACACTTACTGGCACTTACACTTTATTAGGAACACCCATTCACCTGCTGTTTTATGCAGTTATCTGATCAGCCAATCCGTTGACAGCAGCACAATGCAGATACAAATCAAGAGCTTCAGTTGTATCTAATGTTCATTTCAAACATCAGAACGGGAAAAATTATGATCTCAAAGTGTGACTTTCACTGTGGTATGAGTGTTGGTGCCAGATGGACTGGTTTGAGTGTTTCAGAAACTGCTGATCTCCTGGGGATTTCACACACAACAGTCTCTAGAGTTTACACAGAATGGTGCGACAAACATTGCGTGAGCGACAGTCCTGTGGGTGGAAACGTCTTGTTAATAAGAGAGTTCAGAGGAAAATGGCCAGATTGGTTTGAGCTGCCAGGAAGGATATAGTAACTCATAGCAACTCTTTACAACCGTGGTGAGCAGAAAAGCATCGCAGCATGCAATGGCAGAAGACCACATTGGGTTTCACTCTTAGAATCAAGAACAAGTTCCTATTAGTGGCCGTGAAACGTTGATTTTCATTTTAAAAACTACGGTTTTACAGACCTTAGCCAGGAAGCAGTGTGATCTGTGTTTCCCTGTCCTGTCACTTGGCCTTTTTCCAGTATTTCAGTGAGTCTATGCCCACTGTAGCTTCACGTTCCTGTTCTTGGCTGACAGAAGTGGAATCCAATGTGGTCTTCTGCTGTTGTAAAGCATTTCATTAATGCGAACATTATCTGAATCTCCTGTCATGTACAGTACGTGTGATGATTTTGCGTATTGTGCTGCTGCTGCCACATGATTGGCTGGTTACGTAATTGCATGAATGAATTGCAAGAATGTGTACATGCGTTTCTGATAGTGGTCAGCAAGTGGTACATAGCTAGCTAATTTCATACTGATGTAAAATGATAAGGTATGATTTAAATCCGTAAGGCAGTTGTTCTGTCTTCGATGATCCAACTGAATCTGCTGCAATATGATCGGATTTCAGTTCATAAGGCAACAATAAATAACTGACGACTGAATCTTCTGTGATACAGTGCAATATGATTCAAATTAATGTTATTTACGCATCAATTCACAAATATGAATTATTTTTATATACCTGGTGTTTATCCTTGTTCAATAATCTATTTATAATCAGTTATTATCAGTAATGATCAATTCATTAGCATCGATTGTTGTCTTGATCCATTTCAGTCATTGGAAGTGCAAACTCACTATTACCTTACACAAGTGTTAAGCACTTGTGAGCTGTTGAAGGCAGTCGAAAAGGATGCGTTTTTAAACTGTAGCAAACCAGCAGACACCCAGAATATGACTCGATACATCACTAAACTTAATAAATAATTAATTATTAATAGTTTATTCATATTTCATGATGCCTTGCACATATTTAATCTTTTGGTCATTTCATACAGTACCAGTCAAAAGTTTAGACACCCCTACTCATTCATAGGACTTTGTAGAACAATACTGAAGACATCAAAACTATAAAATAACATATGGAGGGGCGTCGTGGCTCAGGTGGATAAGGCGCCATACCATAAATCCGGGGACCTGGGTTCGATTCCGACCCGAAGTCATTTCCTGATCCCTTCTTGTCTCTCTCTCCCGCTCATTTCCTGTCTCTACACTGTCCTATCCAATAAAGGTGGGAAAAGCCCCCCCCCCCCCCCCCCCCCCAAAAAAAACATATGGAATATAATAATAATGGTTTAATATCAGAGTTTCCACAAATATGGCTCGTCACCTGATATAAAAGCTAAATATACATACTCTACTAATGTTAAAAATCCTAAATACTAATTATTAAACTTGTAATATTAAATATAAAAGATAAGAAAATTTCCTAGCCTGAGATGAAAAAAAACTTCTACTAGAGCAGCGGCTACAATTATCAATATCTTAACGATCTTCTGGCCATTGCAAAAGCAGAAAATACTTTCAGTATGTCAATTGTGCATGAATAATTACTCAAACTTCCACTAGAAAAAAAGAGTTGATTCCCGATTACTTATCACATCAGATCACATAACACCGTTCCATAATTATCAACACCTTTGTCCACAGTTATCGACACTGTTCCACAATTATCAACATCCAGATGATTATTTATAAAAAAAAAATTAGCGGTATGTGGTATTAAGTCAACAAAACATAGTTTTTATTTAAAATTTGTGTTACATAGGCTTATATTTAGTACAAAATATTTTTTATATAAATATATAGATGTCTGTGCTTATGTAAATGAGGAAGTAATTCTAATGTTTGTAAACAAATGAACTGATGATGTTTAACCTGTCAGAAAACCTTTCTGTTCCACTTTCTAAGTATTTCCGGAGATCACATTTTGTTAATCATTCGTTGTTGTTTGTATTAATTTCTAGTTTTGTAGTTTACCAATAAATATCAGCAGGCAATCGACATTGTAACCGCATGAAAATCCAGGTCAAAGGTCACATGGTATTCCTCGAACCAAAATATAAAATGTCTACTGATATTGTAATATGTGGTAGAGATTTACAACAAACTGCAAAAAAATATTTTCTGAATGGAATAGAAAAATCTGAATATTTCAAGCATGTAATTTTTTATATGCTAGGAATTGAATTCTGGTCTAATTCTATTTATTGCAATCGGATTCCAAATACTCTATGAACATTCCATTCTGTTATGAATCAGAAAAAAAGATTATAAATCACAGCATTTTTTTAAAGTACTTTATCTGATTCAACAATATTACATAAAGATCAATCTACAACCCCGATTCCAAAAAAGTTGAACAAAGTACAAATTGTAAATACAAATGGAATGCAATAATTTGTGAATCTCAAAAACTGATATTGTATTCACAATAGAACATGGACAACATACTGTATCAAATGTCGAAAGTGAGACATTTTGAAATTTCATGCCAAATATTGGCTCATTTGAAATTTCATGACAGCAACACATCTCAAAAAAGTTGGGACAGGGACAATAAGAGGCTGGAAAAGTTAAAGGTACAAAAAAGGAACAGCTGGAGGACCAAATTGCAACTCATTAGGTCAATTGGCAATAGGTCATTAACATGGCTGGGTATAAAAAGAGCATCTTGGAGTGGCAGCGGCTCTCAGAAGTAAAGATGGGAAGAGGATCACCAATCCCCCTAATTCTGCGCCGACAAATAGTGGAGCAATATCAGAAAGGAGTTCGACAGTGTAAAATTGCAAAGGGTTTGAACATATCATCATCTACAGTGCATAATATCATCAAAAGATTCAGAGAATCTGGAAGAATCTCTGTGCGTAAGGGTCAAGGCCGGAAAACCATACTGGGTGCCCGTGATCTTCGGGCCCTTAGACGGCACTGCATCACATACAGGCATGCTTCTGTATTGGAAATCACAAAATGGGCTCAGGAATATTTCCAGAGAAAATTATCTGTGAAACCAATTCACCGTGCCATCCGCCGTTGCCAGCTAAAACTCTATAGTTCAAAGAAGAAGCCGTATCTAAACATGATCCAGAAGCGCAGACGTCTTCTCTGGGCCAAGGCTCATTTAAAATGGACTGTGGCAAAGTGGAAAACTGTTCTGTGGTCAGACGAATCAAAATGTGAAGTTCTTTATGGAAATCAGGGACGCCGTGTCATTCGGACTAAAGAGGAGAAGGACAACCCAAGTTGTTATCAGCGCTCAGTTCAGAAGCCTGCATCTCTGATGGTATGGGGTTGCATTAGTGCGTGTGGCATGGGCAGCTTACACATCTGGAAAGACACCATCAATGCTGAAAGGTATATCCAGGTTCTAGAGCAACATATGCTCCCATCTAGATGACATCCCTTTCAGGGAAGACCTTGCATTTTCCAACATGACAATGCCAAACCACATACTGCATCAATTACAGCATCATGGCTGCGTAGAAGAAGGGTCCGGGTACTGAACTGGCCAGCCTGCAGTCCAGATCTTTCACCCATAGAAAACATTTGGCGCATCATAAAACGGAAGATGATACAACAAAAAAGACCTAAGACAGTTGAGCAACTAGAATCCTACATTAGACAAGAATGGGTTAACATTCCTATCCCTAAACTTGAGCAACTTGTCTCCTCAGTCCCCAGACGTTTACAGACTGTTGTAAAGAGAAGAGGGGATGTCTCTCAGTGGTAAACATGGCCTTGTCCCAACTTTTTTGAGATGCGTTGTTGTCATGAAATTTAAAATCACCTAATTTTTCTCTTTAAATGATACATGTTCTCAGTTTAAACATTTGATATGTCATCTATGTTCTATTCTGAATAAAATATGGAATTTTGAAACTTCCACATCATTGCATTCCGTTTTTATTTACAATTTGTACTTTGTCCCAACTTTTTTGGAATCGGGGTTGTATAACAGTTGTAAATGTCACTTAATTCCACAGGGTGTCGATAATGGTGGACACTGGTGAACGTGATCACTATTATCGACACCTCACGTGACTTCTCAAACGCACGTTTAGATACAAAATGGCGACTGTCAAATGAAAGCATAAGAAACAAAGTAGGTTTCAACAAGGACATCATGAAATATCGGTGAATTTGAGAAGTAAAAGCATGTCCATGATCTTTCCACCATGCTTACCTGCGATGATGACGTCCGGGTTTTCCTCAACTTGCTGATCGTGATTAAAAAAAAAAAATCCATCTCAGGTCACGAGCTGTGTGATCAGACGACAAGATCAAAAGCCGAGAGAGGTCTTCCGGTTGATTGATTAACCAATAATAACTGTTGTAACCAAAACTCACCTTTGTAAAATTGTTTTTTATTGGTAAATCTGAAAAGGTGTCGGTAATTATGGACTGTCGATAATTGTAGCCACCGCTCTTCTAATGGTAATTATACTGAGAAAGTTGGACTAGATTGCTAATTATTACTGTTGTTTGCACAACAGTTTCTAAGGATTTCATACATTGAATTAAAATGTTTAAAAAAAAAAATACATTTCGTGTTTTAGATTCTTCAAAGTAGCCAGCGTTTCCCTTAATGATGCTTCGCACACTATTGACATTATCTTAACCAGCTTCATGAGGTAGTCACCTGGAATGCTTTTCAATTAACAGGTGCCTCGTCAAAAGTTAATTAGTGCAATTTCTTGCCTTCTTAATGCGTTTGAGATCAAACAGTAAATAGGAAATAATAAAAATACAGTAAAATAGTCCTATAACACAACTGCAGTAATCCATATTATGTCAAGAACCGCTCAACTAAGTAAAGAGAAACAGCATCCATCATTACTTTAAGACATGAAGAAGTGTCTTTTAATTAATAAAAATAAAGAAAAACCATTGAATTAGAAGGTGTGTCCAAACTTTTGACTGGTAGTGGATATAATGGTGCGTTTGCAGTTAACAGGTTGTTTATTGAGGATTGGGTGATTAGTGTGATTTTAATGATGATAACTGATCAGATATAAATCAGAGTATGATGTTTGTGATTACTGTGGGACTAAAAGTCCTTTTACTCCACTACCATCCATAAGGCAACCAAATTCCACAGAATGTTCGTTAAGGGGAGGGTTGATAGTTATTGTGTAGTTTTAATTGTGCATTAATCTATTCTCTACAATGGAATAGTTTTTATGGTCATTAGAAGAGGGAAAATGTATCGTGTTTGTGATAATGGTTTGAAATTCTTGGTTATTTGTTGATCATTTCCTTTTGATTTTGTTTTTTGGAGTGCTCCTGTTTTCCATCTCATAAAACTTTAGGTGTAAAAGTGGAGCGCACATGTCAAAACATAATGAAAATCAGTGTTATCTTCCAAGTGTACCATTAACGTTAGCACATCACATTACTCACCGCTGGCTGTACAGAATGAAGAAAATCTCAGCCGTATTGTACTTTTCCTTTCAGTAATCATTTTACAACCTACGCTCCAGACTAAAGCACAGCACGGTGTTCTGGGTGTCATTACAAAAAAAAAAAAGATAATACAAACAGAAAACAGATTTTCTCCATCATGCAGATGAGCTTTTCTTCATCCCATTTCCGTGGACTATTATTTGAAATTAATGTTCCATTTGGAGATCTCCTAATGGCTTATTCAGTTTTATTACACCCACTAGACTGTCTGCTTTTCACACATTAACACACACAAAAAAAAATCCCTTTCTTTATCACCTTGATTATCTGTTCTGGTGAGATTTCCATCAGTTTTCTTGTTTGATATGAAATCTTGGTGCTGGCTCGGTTCTTAGACATAATTTAGAGACTCGCATTAGGAATGATCAAACCAGCCACACTTAAGAGTGAGGAGAAAAGTCCTGATAACACTTACTTTGTAAAAGTTACCTTTTAATACTTAACAGTTAATTGTTAGTTTATGGTTGTTAAAACGGGTGGCACGGTGGTGTAGAGGTTAGCACTGTTGCCTCACAGCAAGAAGGTTCTGGGTTCGAGCCCAGCGGCGGATGAGGGCCTTTCTGTGTGGAGTTTGTATGTTCTCCCCGTGTCTGTGTGGGATTCCTCCGGCTGCTCCGGTCCAAAGACATGCAGGTTAGGTTAACTGGCGACTATACAGTAATTGCCCATAGGTGTGAGTGTGCAGAAAGGACCTGGCCACCCTACTGCTGCAGTTCTGACCAAGTCAACCAAACATGGTTCACCTCAATCCCGGTCGGGTTCGGCAGTGACGACAACGAGTTATTAAAACAGTTTGCGTAGGTTATGTATTGTGTTACCACTTTTGACTAACGCCATGGAGGTGTCGGTTTTGAACATGACACAGCAGAAGCAAACACACCGACTCCATCCATTTGTCCCATCTTCTGTTTTTGTCTTCAGCTTAAAAAAAAAACTTATGTCATTAGTTTGCTAATCAGACCAGAGAGGGTAAATAAAAAAAATGAAATTAAAAATCTATCAAAGTTTGTGAAAACTCACTTTATGAGCTAGTCTCTGACCCAATGAGCTGCCTGAAGGCTAAATCGTTTACGTAAATTCATGTAATGTGCTACAAACCATCTTTTCAAAATTGCAGTCAGTGTAGTTTGGATCTGTTTGACCTGACAGAGAATATAAAATGGTGTATTACTACGACTTGCAGTCATCTATATTTGTAAGGAAGAAAAAGAAGCAGTCGTGACCGTTTTAAAATGGGCGGCACGGCGACGTAGTGGTTAGCACTGTCACCTCACAGCAAGAAGGTTCTGGGTTCGAAACCAGCAGCCGACGGGGGCCTTTCTGTATGGAGTTTGCATGTTCTCCCCGTGTCTGCGTGGGTGTGCTCTGGTTTCCCTCACAGTCCAAAGACGTGGTTTGGTTAACATGGGGTGGCCTTGGGCTGAAGTGTCCTTGAGCAAGGCACCTAACCCCCAACTGCTCCCTGGGCACTGTAGCATGGCTGCACACTGCTTTGGGTATGTGTGTGTGCACATACAGCCTAGGTCACAACCGGATGTACGATTTTTTGGCTGTGCGATTTTTGGCGTTTCCCAAATCGCTGTGTTTTTTTTTTTTTTTTGTTCGTGGAGAAAGACGTACGTTGGCCGTAAGTTTGTCTTGCAACCTGAAAAAACGTAAGCGCCCGTAGAGTTTGTTTGACATGACAAAGAACCTCTGCGGCCGGTCTACGGCTCGAAAATCAGCACGTCACACGCGCGCCCTCCGTGCGTTTCTTGCGTTTTTTGCACGTAGACCGGCCGTAGGAGCACGTACGGCCGGTTGTGACCGAGGCTTACATGCGTTCACTGCTTCAGATGGGTTAAATGCAGAGGACAAATTTCACTATGCGTTAATCTCCTCCCACCTCTAAAAACATACCATTAGGTGGACTGACTCTAAATTTCCCTGAGGAATGAAAGTCTTAGGTGTGTGTCTGAAGCACTGGGAGGGACTAGAAGAAATTAAGTGAGATGTATTCCTGCCTCATACCTATCCCTGGGATAGGCACCGGATTCGCCGCAGCTGCAAAATACGCTCACAATATGTTTGACGTTAACTGCACTTGGGACAGCCTAGTAAATGCACTCTGCATGAGGTGCAAATTATAATGTAAAAGGTTGTTGTAAAATGATGGAAAGATCAACCACACAGCCATTAAACTGTGACTCCTGTTACGTTTTTATGTCAAGAAAGTCCTGTCTGAGGTCTTGAATTCTGGTACGGTGCTGTACTGGTTAGCACCGTCATCTCACAGCAAGAAGGTTCGAGGTTCGAACCTCACAACCGACGGGGGCCTTTCTGTGTGGAGTTTGCATGTTCTCCCCGCGTCTTTGTCAGTTTCCCCCGGGTGTTCCAGTTTCCCCTACAGTCCAAAGACATGCAGGTTAGGTAGAATACCCAGCCACTGGGGTTACACAAGCCAGTGCATGCTTAGTGCTGGTCCCAAGCCCGGATAGATTGGGTAGAGTTGGGTCAGGAAGGGCATCCGGTATAACAAACCTGTGCCAAATCAAAGATGAAGCTCATGATGATCCGCTGTGGCGACCCCTAATGGGAGCAGTTGAAAAAAGAATAATAATTTATGAAGTAATGGGTGATATTTCCGATAAAACACCACCAAGCGTCTCTGAGATTTTACCTGCAGAGACAGAAGAACTGTAGCAGGAAGAAATGAATGAAAAAAAAATATCCAACCTGCATCAGTTATTCCAGAAAACAGTGCACCTGTAACAGTGGCTCCACAGCTCCAAGCGGCGTGCATGGCACACGTACGCCAGCTTTTGGGAGGTAGAGAAAATCACATGCAAAACTGCCCACTGTTAATTTCCCAAGCTCTACTTATCTCATTAGCTATTTGTGAATTGTTTTTTTTTTTTTTTTAAAGAATGATGCCTTTTATATCTGTTCATCATTATATTTTAATGTTGTGGAATTTCAAACCAAGTTAGTTCCTTTTAACTGTTACATCATAACTGCTATAAACAGTCATTTCATAACCAGCTTCCCTTTTCCCTCTTTCTTGAAGAATAAGACAAAAATAGAGTTTGTCATGTTATCAAGAAACCACAAAGCACTCTGATCAGATTATAGTCCTGTGTTGAAAAACTTAAGGAACAGTTTTACGGACTGTAGACTTCTTCCAAAAAAAATCGTCACCATATCTACAATTACACACAGTTTTATCTTGTTTATATGAAGCATCTACTATAGAAGTCCTTGCATAACAAGCTTGTTACTATAGAAGCAACAAGATCAACTTACGTATCCCCCCCCGCTCTCACTTATATCAGAATGCAAGCAATCGAAGGAATAGGACACTTATTATGAATGTTGACTTCAACAAAGAATGAACCCTGAAACAAGTAAATAAAGAGCAGTGTCTCTCCCCAGGGATTTCAAATAGCATCCTGGTAAACTGTCATTTTGAAATAGCATTTTGCTTCTTGAAATAGCGTCAAAATCCACCCTATATGTTTCGTACATACATTCAGTCGGTAAACAGGAAGTCAAATGTGCGACAGACCTGAAAACGGTATACACGGTATAGAACCCCAAGCTGAAGTTTGGTACCAAATATCAAGCAGTTGTGATTTGTAGTTGTTGAGAAAAATGTGAAGAAAATTTTGCAAATCCACCCTGTACTGTATGTTTCATAAATACATTCAGACGGTAAACAGGAAGTCGATGTGTGACAGACCTGAAAACGATATACACTGTATAGAACCCCAAGCTGATGTTTGGTACCAAGTGGCTATGATTTGTGGTTGCTGAGAAAGAGGCTGTTTTGGATGGACGGAAATACGGAGATACGAACGGACAGAGGTAAACCAGTGTATCCCCATCCTTCGGAGCAGGGGTATAATAACATACGAGAATGAGCATGTTATTATGTACCTGCTGGAACTGCTGTCGAAGCTGCTGTGACAGCAAATCAGTCAACACCTTCTGAGCAATCAAAATCAAGAATAGGACAACGCTGGTACACACAGTTTTACCTGCAGTGCATCATCCTGGATACTGTTCCACCTCACATATTTATCATGTCCAATTACTGCCCCATGAGAGCACACGTAATTATAGTCTGCATAATTATAATCTTCCAGGAATGAACTGAGAGCTGTGATCTCACAACCACAAAGTGGAGGAAAGCTGAGAGGCCACACAGTGTGCACGTTTACTGTAAGAGCTGCCGATGTGTCACATTGTGAGCAGAACTGCATAAACCTAACCTCTGAAAAGTGTCTCACGCTTTCTGATGATGAGTTGTAGATATCTAGACTTCAAACAGGAAACTGGTGATAGTCATACATCTGGACTAACCAGAAAAAACCCACAGACCTTTAACCCAGGTCACAGAATCTCACACACACTATATATTTATGGAGAATCTCTTCTAATCTCTCCTCATAATGCACCATTACCCATAGAGTCTGTGTTGTTCTGCCTCTGAGCCAGAATTGATGTCCATGTAAAAGGGACAGGGGTGTGATGTTTTTTACATTTGACGTTCTTCTTTTTGAAACCGGTGTGAATGCAAATGTCTGATAGGATATACAGCCCCAATTCCAAAAAAAAGTTGGAACGCTTGGTAAAACATAAATAAAAACCAAAATGCAAAGATGTGCAAATACTTTTTGACAAATATTCAGTTAAATGCAATACAAAGACAATATATTTAATGTACAACCTGATCAACTGTATTGGTTTTATATATATATAATATGCTCATTGTGAATTTGATGCCTGCAACATGTTCCAAAAGCATTTAGGACAGGGGCAACAAAAGACTGGGAAAGTTGTGGATTGTGGAGCTACGTTAAATTTCCCCCTAGTTGTGTATGGTGCTCTGCGATGGGGATGGCATCCCAGCCAGGGTGTATTCTGGCCTTGTGCCAGGTGGTGCAACAAAAACGCATTCATCCTATTGTCCAGGGATCTCAAGTTTGAATCCTGGCAAATCACAGCCATCTGTGGCTGGGAGTCCAAAAGAACAAAATTTGCCATGCTCTCTGTGTGTGACAGATGGCACTCTCTCTCCCCTGTCAATCAGAGTGACACTAGGCAAACATGGCATCTGTGTGCTCTTGTATGTGGAAGAGGGCAAATGCAGTGGTGCTTGAAAGTTTGTGAACCCTTTAGAATGTTCTATATTTCTGCATAAATATGATGGTTTAAGAACAATGTTTCTTAATGATTGCAAGGAATTTAGGGATCTCACCATCGACAGTCCACAATATCATCAAAAGATTCAGAAAATCCAGAGAAATCTTGCACATAAGAGGAAAACCAACATTGAACAACATCATGGCTTCATAGTAAAAGAGTGCAGGTGCTAAACTGGCCTGCCTGCTTCCCATTGAAAATGTGTGTCCGCATTATCTCATCTCATTATCTCTAGCCGCTTTATCCTTCTACAGGGTCGCAGGCAAGCTGGAGCCTATCCCAGCTGACTACGGGCGAAAGGCGGGGTACACCCTGGACAAGTCGCCAGGTCATCACAGGGCTGACACATAGACACAGACAACCATTCACACTCACATTCACATCTGCGGTCAATTTAGAGTCACCAGTTAACCTAACCTGCATGTCTTTGGACTGTGGGGGAAACCGGAACACCCGGAGAAAATGCAAACTCCACACAGAAAGGCCCTCGCCGGCCCCGGGGCTCGAACCCAGGACCTTCTTGCTGTGAGGCGACAGCGCTAACCACTACACCACCGTGCCGCCCTGTCCGCATTATGAAGCGCAAAATATGATAACAGTGACCCCAGACTGTTGTGCAACTGAAGTTGTATATCAAGCAAGAATGGGAAAGAATTTCACTTTCAAAACTTCAGTAATTAGTGTCCTCAGGTCTCAGATGCTTACTGAGTGTTGTTAAAAGAAAAGGTGATGTAGCACAGTGCCCCTGACCCAACTTTTTTGGAATGTGTTGCAGGCATCAAATTCAGAACGAGTGAATATTTACAAAAAACAATAATGTTTATCAGTTTGAGCATTAAATATCTTTTCTTTGTATTGTATTTAATTGAATGTAGGTCAAAAAATTTTTCAAATCAGTGCAATCTGTTTTTATTTGCATTTTACCCAGCGTCCCAACTGGTTTAGAATTGGGGTTGTAGATAATAAAGTATGCAGTTTGATAATCTAATCAATCAGCAAAATCAGAATGTGCTTCAGGTTTTATCATGATAATTTATGTAAAATGTGATCTCAATGTTATTAGGCCACAGTTACACTAGCAGAGAAGTATGTAAGGAGTAAAACACAATGGATTTGATTATTTTCCAATAATAGCGCATCCTGAAGTGTTCTATTCCTCTTATACTACACCAAGTTGCCAAAAAAACTTCATTTAATAAATGAATGTCAAATCATACTTTTTAACTATTTCAATCCAAAAAAACACAGCTTGCCACATTGCTGAGAAGCCACAGAACCCTTAGAGTTTTACCTCTGATTGTTACAAAGTGCTGACACTGGAGATTTATTTTAAAAAAATAAAAAACAAACTACATAATCTCCTCAAAGAAAACTTCACCACAATAACAATTGTGCTTTTTTTTTTTTTTTTGTCAGTGGCCCAAGTGTTTTAGAGCAACAAGCATCCACCATAAAAGTCCCTGTGAATAAAGCACTGGTATAGAAAATGAATCAATAGCTTCTGACCAATCAGAATTGAGAATTCAGCAGCACTGTGGTGTAATAATCAAATATACCATGCACTGAAAGGCCCCAATTGAAATTATGGATTCTCTGAGGTGACTGGCTTAGTACTATTTTCTGAAAGGCGCAGCCCCGTCACCTCAGAGAATCCATAATTCCCAGTGCCTCTCAGTGCATGGTATATTGGTTTATATCCCTCATCAAAAACTTCCAAACTAAAAGTGTTAAGATTAAATCTCGGCATAAACTCACTGCAGGCAGCCATGTTTGTTGTTTGCCAGAGCGACCTTCGACCTGCGCATGTGTAATGTACCGTGCTATCGCCTGCCTCGCTCAGCATGGTCATGATTCATAGATCTACACGCAGAAATGCTCACGGAGCCACAGCTGTGACTTGAGTTGGCCGTAGAGCTGGAAATTGAGACGTCAGTTCATGGTATATCCAGGATATACCATGACTCACTCAGACCATATCCTTTTTTTTTTGATGTCACAATGCAATCAATGGTGGAATTATGTCACGTGAGCCATCCTTGGCCAATCCCTGCACGGGATTTTTTTGATGAGGGAGATAATGTTCATTATTACACACTGCTCACAGTGGAGTGCTATATAGACCTGACTGAAGCTGAAGTCTGGCAGGCTTTAGGCCTGTTGCTACAGCCAGCTGGTGTGTGTGTGTGTGTGTGTGTGTGTGTGTGTGTGTGTGTGTTGTGTCAGCCTGCCGGGATGCCATTGCAGTCTGATCCAAACTATGCTGAGTGTTTCTGGAGCAGGAATGTGTGGAATTTTCTAGCGTCAGCGTGGCAGCAGTGTGTTTGACACTAAGCTGTACAGTCAGTTGTGAGTGTGTGAGAGTGAATTTTAGTCACAGGCCTCTATCACTTCCTAAAAGAAAAACAGCACAGAATGTCTTCTTCTCCCTCTCCTCTTTCTCTCTCACACATGTATCTGTGAAGTTCTTTTTTCTGACTTTGGCTAAAACTTCAAAGTGCACGCTCTGCTCTGAGCCAATGTGTTTGTGTTGTGTGTGTAAGGGGTTTTTTGGTCGGCATTTATTAGCATGTCAATGACACTCGGCAGCTTTTGACAGCCAGGTGTGCTGTATGGGGGGGAAAAAAGATTTCCTTTTACAAAAGCAGCCACACATCAATCACACACCCAGCTTCTCCAAACTCCAACTGCATACAACAGCTGCAGTTTGCTCTCGAGTCTGACACAAAGACAAACGGCTGATTCACACCCGGGCACACGGTCTCGCACACAATAAAGCCTCGTCTTTCAAACAGAAATTGGATCCATTAAAGACAAAAATAGTTTTACGATTTAGCAATTTCCATCCTATTTAACTATCACTAGTTCGACATCATCGCTCATCCTTTCTCATTCTCTCTGTCCACTTTCTCAAGTATGTCAGCTGGTCAAGTTTGTGTGTGACCAGTTGGTGGTGATCAGTATAGCAGGCTCCACCCTGTACTTCCTGGATTGGCATTAGGGACGGGAAGATTCACTATATTTTGAGTATATTATTAGTAGAGACCCTATGGTTTTATTATTTAGAAATGTGACCAATAATGTGGGGAAGCCATGGCCTAATGGTTAGAGAAGCAGCTTTGGGACCAAAAGGTTGGTGGTTCAATTCCCTGGACCAGCTGGAATGGCTGAAGTGCCTTTGAGCAAGGTACCTAACCCCCAGCTGCTCCCCAGGCTGCTCTGGGTATATTGTACGTCACTCTGGATAAGAGCCTCTGCTAAATGCCTGTAATGTAAGAATATTTAAGCAATAATTGTATATCTAGATTCCTCCTCTCTAAACTGTTTCTCAAGTCCGTCATCTCCACTGCTGTCAGTTGTCAATTCATGGCAAGTCTTGCGTGTTCAAGCGCATGAATGGGAGTCATGGTTCCAACAGGATTTCAAAATAGAAGTCCCTTCTCGCACTGTAGTCACATGGAGGAGGAAGAGCTCGCGTATTGAAATGCATCGCATCATATTCTTTTGCATCGTATCATATTGAATCACATTAGGGGTGAATTGTATTGTATTGCATTAGTAGTTGCTTCATACGTTTCTTTCATGTATCAGATCATTGGCAGAGTTTCAACTGCCAATGATCTGATACATGAACTGGGTGGAACTGGGTGGGTTTTTTTGTTTGTTATTTTACTGCAGAAACCAAGGCCAGTTTTAGTTCCTGAAATATGTTTAGTCCCTGCTCTGGATCCAGGTTCAGGAACTGTTCCAAAGATCTCAATCACTGATTGATTGATCAAACACAAGCTTTCTCTGAGATGTCGTGGCACAAATGGTAGATTTCTTTCATCGTAATCAGACTTGTAAACAGGCTCAAACAGGCTTTTTTTCTCTCGATTAACAGTTCATCATCATCTCCCTTATCCAGCACTGTTGCCAGGTCAGGGTCCATGTGGACCCTATTGATCCACATGTCATATTAATTGGAGCATAGTTTTACACTGGTGGTGTAGTGGTTAGTGCTGTCGCCTCACAGCAAGAAGGTCTGGGTTCGAGCCCAGCAGCCGACAGGGGCCTTTCTGTGTGGAGTTTGCATGTTCTCTCCGTGTCCGCGTGGGTTTCCTCCGGGTGCTCCGGTTTCCCCCACAGTCCAAAGACATGCAGGTTAGGTTAACTGGTGACTCTAAATTGAGCGTAGGTGTGAATGTGAGTGTGAATGGTTGTCTGTGTCTATGTGTCAGCCCTGTGATGACCTGGCGACTTGTCCAGGGTGTACCCCGCCTTTCGCCCGTAGTCAGCTGGGATAGGCTCCAGCTTGCCCGCGACCCTGCACAGGATAAGCGGTTACAGATAATGGATGGATGGATAGTTCTACACTGGATGCCTTTCATGCTGCAACGCTCCCATTTCTGGGCTTGAGAAACAAACACCTATGGTCAGAGTCAGCAGTTAACCTAACCTGCATGTCTTTGGACTGTGGGGGAAACCGGAGCACCCAGAGGAAACCCACGCGGACACGGGGAGAACATGCAAACTCCACACAGAAAGGCCCTCGCCGGCCACAGGGCTCGAACCCAGACCTTCTTGCCATGAGGCGACAGTCAGTGCTAACCACTACACCACCGTGTAGTGGTTAGCACTGACTTTTTATTCAATATAAAAAATGTTAACATGCCATTTTTAACATCTGTTAATTAAAAGTTGTATTTGAATGTTAAAATATTTTAGAGGCTGATGAAGGAACAGTTATTTACAGCTACTATAACACATTTGATACCAGGTGCTAACTTGTTTTGTGGACATTCCACAGTGTTTAATGTAACTATAAATAGATAATAACTTTTTTCAGTTTTATTAAAATAGTAATTCATGAACTTCACATCGGGCTGCATTCCACCCTCCCGTCGTGGATTATTTGCTATAACAGCGCACCCTGTCATGGTTTATTCTTTACATATGCTATCCAGCAGAACGTAAACACATGCTCTCATAACATACATCATTATCTTTTTTCTGTTTTGTATTCCAGATCTGGGACATGAGTGATGATGAAAGTATTTGAAGATGGATCCACAGACCTGAACCTGACGCAGCTCAGCACTCGACTCCTCAGCCAGCCTGCATGATTTACCAAAAGTTTGGGAACACTCGGATGGAGCTTAACAGACATTCTGTTCAGCATAACGAGCTGATATGGATCCAACACTCACACATTAAAGAAGAAAAACAACAGTTCTGTTTATGTGAGAGATTCCGATACAGTCCTGTTGTCCACAACCAAAATAAGGTGTTTACTGTTTGTTTACTCAAGTGTTAAAATCCTTAGCGTCTGTCATGAGCAGTTAATAAATATAATCTCTCTCGTGTCTCTCCAAATAAACTCCTTTTAACGTGTGTTTGTTTACATTTTTTAAAAAAATCTTCAAAAAATGTATCCAGTAGGTTTAAATATACCGTGTAGGTCATGTGTGCATGAATCCAGGCATTAGGCACAGTTCATGTGCTCATAAACTGAACTAGAAATCCTGAAACAATTTAAAAATAAATTTATCTCGCTCTATTTGGAAATCAAAACCCGGAAGTAAATTGTGTTTCATTTCTTCTGTGATGCTTGCTTACTCTTCCTCTGGCCGTATTAACAGCGTCAGTCCTGTCAGTGATGCATCACATGCTGTTTTAAATGACCACACAGGTGACTGAGGTCTGCTGATATTACAGTGTCCCACTGGTCCATCAGCTCGGAACTGAAGCACAAAAGACAACCTCAGATTCTGACTAACATCTGTCCAGGTGTGCAATAAGGCACTACTACTGATGGATGTAGCTAGATTTTGTCTTGTCAGTGTCTAATTCTTGAATTTTCTGTAACAGCAGCGAAAGCTCTGGATGTAGCATAAATCGTAGGTTTCACGCATTAATCCTGATGTTATTGTTTCTATCGTAACAGATAGACACATACAAAAGATGCACCACATAACGTCAATCTAATAATACAGCACCAGTCAAAAGTTTAGACGCCCCTACTCATAGTTTTTTCTGTATTTTGACTATTTTCTACACTAGAACAAAACTGAAGACATCAAAACTATGAAAGGGTTAAAATATATTTCCTATTTTAGATTCTTCAAAGTAGCCAGCGTTTACCTTGATGATGCTTTGCACACTATTGGCATTATCTTAACCAGATTCGTGAGGTCGTCACCTGGAATGTATTTGAATTAACAGGTGCCTCGTCAAAAGGTAATTAGTGCAATTTCTGATCTTCTTAAAGCATCTAAGATCAAACAGTAAATAATAAAAATACAGTAAATCGGCCTATTCCATAATTGTAGTAATCCATACTAAATAGACTGACGAAAGTCTCTTTGTCCTTTTGTCAATTGAAGGTCATTTTGCTGAACAAAATGGGGGGGAAACCCCTGTCAATTTTCATGATAATTTTCATGATTTTTTTTTTCAGAGTTCTAAGTGAGTGAGTGAAAAAAAATATCCCGTTTTTCATGGATCATTCCGGTTCAGTGATCCAGATCAGCACCATAGGAACTTAATTCAGCCCAGAGGTATTCTTCATGTGAAATTTGTTGATGGCTGATTTGAAAACTGAGGGAGAAATAGTGTCCTAAAAAAATGCTCGGAGAATAATAGATAAAAATTTAAATAAAATATATAATAAAGTAGAACCCTGCACTCCCGCGGGACCCGACGCAAAGCAGTGCGGCGTGGGACAAATTTTGAAAGCTCATTGCGGGCGCGGGCAGGAGGGGGAGTGCACAGTGCGGGCGCGGGCGGGAGAGGTGATAAGCTGCAGTCCCGCTAACTAAAAACGTGTTTAAAATAAAATTTATAAATTATTACTTTATGTCTCGTATATAATTTGTGCTGGATATTTTATTTGACAGGGCGGCACGGTGGTGTAGTGGTTAGCACTGTCGCCTCACAGCAAGAAGATCCAGGTTCGAGCCCCGTGGCCGGTGAGGGCCTTTCTGTGCGAAGTTTGCATGTTCTCCCCGTGTCCGCGTGGGTTTCCTCCGGGTGCTCCGGTTTCCCCCACAGTCCAAAGACATGCAGGTTAGGTTAACTGGTGACTCTAAATTGACCGTAGGTGTGAATGTGAGTGTGAATGGTTGTCTGTGTCTATGTGTCAGCCCTGTGATGACCTGGCGACTTGTCCAGGGTGTACCCCGCCTTTCACCCGTAGTCAGCTGGGATAGGCTCCAGCTTGCCTGCGACCCTGTAGAACAGGATAAAGCGGCTAGAGATAATGAGATGAGATTTTATTTGGCATTAATAAAAACATTTTAAGATGCCTAAATTTGCGGATGTGGTCTAATCTCGTGTACGTTTCCGATTCCTTTCCGCTCTTCCGTGTTTGAGATCTCCGATCATGGCAGAAGAGCAGAGCTCCTCTAGTGAAGCTCACAGTGCTTCAGAAGTAAGTGCTGCTTTAAAAAGAGGTACATTTACCGTTAAAAAGTCGAGTATTAGTCCTAAGTATTAAAAAGTATTAACTAGTATTAAAAAGGACTGTGTATCGCACAGATTGTTCAATTTAAAGCTAGAAATAGACAGTGTATAATCTGAGGAGCTGGTTGTGGTTGCGCAACACTTCATATGAGAGGAGAATAAAATCGCGGTTGGAATCATAATGCCACAGACTCGGAAGTGGGAGTGGGAGTGCGCAAAGCGAGAGCTGTCAATCAAAGCGAGAGCTGTCAATCATGAGCGCATGCAGCGCTCAACTTGGAATGTGTCAGCAGAATGTCAGAGTTTAAACAATAAACTTACAATAAATGAAGGATCGGTCAGTGGAAAGCTCAGCATGTTTAATTCCCCAAGCCAATGACAAGAACTTTTGTGAGAAATAACGCGAACGTCTGCATCATGCGGGATTTACGGGCGGGAGCGGGACAAAGTATGGCAGGCGCGGACGGGAGTAGGACTGAAAATCATAATTCTTTGCGGGAGCGGGACTGAAAATTCTGTCCCGTGCAGACCTCTAGTAGAAAGATCCTGAGCAACAGTTTGCACTACTGCTGCTAGCACAAATTATGTCAAGAACCACTCAGCTAAGTAAAGAGAAACAGTCCATCATTACTTTAAAACAAGTATTTTAATTAATAAAATAAAGAACTAGATAGAACTTGACGCCAACGGTGTCGATGGGGATGCCTCCGCCTGGCAGACTACACGCCTTATTAAGTTGTGACTTGGGGATGGACATTTGACCTTACAGTGACCTTGACCTGGTGAAATTACGTGTCAGCCTTGGAGATATTGTGTTCACAAGGTTTTCAGACAGACATTTGACCTCACAGCACGGGCGATTGCTCTAAGACAGCGAGGGAGGCTCAGCCTCCTCTAAAAATGACGAACATCATGTAGGATGAATTGCACTAGGCTTGTTATAGCCGACCTTATAACCTGGGTGCGATTTGCTGGGGGGGATGGTGGGGATCATCCCCCTCTCTGTTTTTTATCTCTGCTGAAAAAAAAATCCTCGGGGACAACCGTCAATAAAACAAACAAACCAAAAAAAAAAGTTGACATGACAGGCATGTTGTGACAGTTTTCTATGGTCTACATTGCACTCACTTTCAAAATGACCCGAAGTGGCAGCTTTGATGTTCACGAACGTCCCCAGCAAATAGATACATTGTAGATAATAACAATATCCAGAGTGTGAACGTGGATTTAGCGCCATGAATCACATCCTTACTGATGAGCGCAACAGAATGAATGTGTATCCGCACTGACAGCCTTCTTTTCCTCGCTGTCAATGGGCCAGACGTGCGTTCCTTCCCTGCTGAGAAATTCGCAGAAATGTGGATTAAAGAAGGGCGAAACGCGGCGGATAGCGCACCGACGGGAAAGCAGAAAAGGCCACATGAACTGCGCCATCAGAGCAAACTGTTCATTTAGTATTCATGTATTTCAGTGATTTTCGAGTCCATTTAATCCGGAGGGAGAGAAACATCACAGCAACGCGACAAGCAATACGAACTTTGTTGTGTGTTAGTGTTCGTGTATTTAGTCAGAGAGATAGGAAGATGAATTTACTATCTCTGGTTTAGTGTTCGTTTTCATTTAGTGTTATTCATTTGATATCATCGGATGTTATTGAGCCGTTAGCCTATTGTTACCTTAATTTTGTGACGTTTCATGATTAAAAAAAAAAAACATCCCCCCTTCTGGTTTTTTGACAAATCACACCCTGCTTATAACATTGCTATTTCAGATCCAGAATCATATGTGCTCAACCCACTACAGTGTGAAATCATTCCGTTATAACTTTCCCCAGTTCGCCTAATGTGTGCGTGAGTTTTTCCCCCTCGTGACAGCGCGATGCAGCCCAGCCTCCGTGGACTTCAATGGCATTTGGGAGCTATCCGCTTTTCAATATCAAAATGCAAGACGGTTATTGGACAAATACTGCGAAAACGCCCGCCCCACGGACTCCCAGCCTCACAGTGGGAGGGACATGGCAAAGCTTTCCGCGAGGAGACTGGTGATTGGTGAAAGCGGACGGATATTTTCTTTGATTGACAGCTCGTTTCAAATAGACAGGCAGCGGTGAATCTCAGTTCAGTCCCATGCGGATTCGCAAGTGCTGTGGTGTATTGTAAGAGATCAGCTTCCATTTCCATTTCATTCATTACATACGGTTTCTACCAGCTTTTTTAGTTTGTATATATTTTCATTGTAAATAAAGTGTAAATATAGTGTTGTCAAGTTTGCTATCTTAGTTCCAGAAATTTCGTTTATTTGAGTGACTGGACTTGAACTTGAGGGGGCTAGTCAGCTAGCAAGAAAGCTGCGCATGGATGCCAAGCATTGCGGATTTAATTTTGGCGAAGCCATTTGCCAGTCTTCCTTTCGAGGAAAAAATTAAAATTAAAGAGCAGGGTAGACCAACGCCTCAAACTGACTTGGTGAAAAAGGTAGGGAATAATACTCGCTCCTTTCAGCTCTCCTGGTACGAGAAAGTGAATTGGCTAACAGCAAGTGACCCACATCAACAACAGTAAATAGGCTACTTTAGTAATATGTCATGGATGGACCAAAAATATAGAATCTATTTGGAAAACATTTTTAAACAAAAACACAGCCGAGAACATTTCACACTACAGACCTGGATTAAAAGTGAAGGGTTATCAAAATTGTCAATAAAACATTTCTCAGTCAAAATAAGTAAAATATAGGGAAAGTGTCATTGAATGAAATGTGTGGCACCCAGCTCTATGTTTGGCTCCCCAAGGTCAGTGCTTGTGCCTATTCCAGAACACTCTGCTGTTACTGCTGAGGTTCCTGACAAAGAGCTGCTTTCAATAATGATCAATTTTTAAACAACATGCCACAATTTTAAAATATAAAATGTTAAAATATACCCCCCCCAACACCACCATCATGTATATTGGACAGTAGGCTAATGGGCCAAAAGAACCTGTTATTTCACAGTTTGTGACGCTGCCAACAATCAGCCAGATCAGAGGCAAGAGTATGGGCAAAATTCATGTGTTTTTTCTTTTAAAATCTGGAAATATCGTAACCAACCAGCCTCCCGTTTGAAAGACTACCAGCCGCCACTGCCTCACAGTGACCTTGACCTTAGACCTTTTGATCTCAAAATCTAATCAGTTTATCTTTGTCCCCAAATGCACAAATGGTGAAAGTTTGGTGAAATTCCTTTCATCTGCCTTGGAGCTCGTGTTCACAAGGCTTTCGGACAGACATTTGACCTCACAGTGACCTTGACCTTAGACCTTCTGATCTCAAAATCTAATCAGTTCATGTTTGTCCCAAAGCACACAAATGGTGAAAGTTTGGTGAAATTCCTTTCATTAGCCTTTGAGATATCGTGTTCACAAGGTTTCGGGACGGACGCACGCACGGACAGACGGACAACCCGAAAACATAATGCCTCCTGTACCTTACGGTGGTGGAGGCATAAAAATATTGAGTTAGAAGCTGTATCCAAACTTTTGGCTGGCACTCTTGTCTATATATATATATATATATATATATATATATATATATATATATATATAAATAAATAAGAGAGTGAGTGTGAGTTGATTCACAAAATAAAAAGTAGAATCATGATGTGACATTTTCCTATCAGGTGATGTTTATTTATGGAGTCTCGGGTAATCATACGTTTCCTGACACAACAGAGTCTTCAGTAGAGGGCAAGACTACATGCTTCCCAGTATTTCAGTAACACTACAAAGTTTGTCAGATTAATATGAAAAAAAAAAAATGTTTGATTTAAGTGCCAACAGGAACCAACTGTCTTATGGCCATTCCACATCATTAACCAACTATAGCATTTAAAAAGTATTTGTTTTTTTCTTTTGGAGATCACTTTTGGTGTTGTAGAATTGCGTTGTGCCGTTATATGAAAATGCTGCACTTCAGGTCGCATTGCACCACACCGCTGTGGATTGTTATTGCTTCCCCTGCATTATATAACAATTTGTGATGCCAAATTTGAAGCCAACATCCCAGTTCCATAAATCTGTTCCGAGTTCACGGATGTAAAACGCAAAGGATTGGACAGAACGGCTCACTACAACTGAGGAATAAATTGTATTGTGATCGCACTGTAATCCATGAGAAATGAGCAGTTAGATGCTGAAGTAATAATTCAGGCGCATGCCTTAAGCGTACTTTGTTTTATAGTTGAGTGCAAACCCAAGTGATCCAAAGAAGCATTCACAAATCAGCCGACCCCAAATGTGCCCTGAAGTCGTCAGTCACTAAATGATTTCTAATAGAAGATAACATTACATTCACCCCACAAATATTACATTCTGTAGAAGTGTAGCTCGAGGCTGAAGTGTTCCTCGAAGCAAAAAAAAAAAAAAGTCACACGTATTGTAGTTTAAGAGCTCTTTATTGTTCATCAAGGCTACTTGAAGTACAAAAAATGGCCTGCCAATTGATTTATTCAAAAGAGAAACAAGGCCACAAAATGAGAGTATAATACAGATTTACAAACCATTCAGAAATACACTAGCAGTAAAAGATCACAATGTTCATTTCTAGTGTTTATTCTTGTGGAAGCATACATGATCTTCCTCAGATTTGCTGTTTTAATGGCAGTTAAACACAAACAGTAAAGTCAGAGTGGAGTTCCTCTTAAAGCGAACCAAAATTTTCATTTCCTCCCGACCCCAAATTCAACCAGGACGTCTGTGTTGTCCTAAACGCCCTTCTTTAGTTTTACACTGGAGCTACAAGGCTGATGCAGCTACCGAATAAAGGAAGCCTCCAGTTTAGCATCGTACACACCATGTCTAAATCGTCACACGGTCACCAAGACATTGGGCTCAGTAACACCATTTATACACAAATAGTTTTCGAACAAGTTCGCATTCAGGATGGGGGGAAATCAGATTGGAACACCAACCTGAAGTCACTTGATGCATAATTCTTCCTTCAAACTGTGGAAATCTGAAAGCCTTTGCTCTTTGAGGCTAAACTGAAGCTTCTTTTTACCTCATGTTCGCCTCGTATAGCTCCAGGGCAAAACTCAAGAAGTAAAATTTCAGACAACAGCATGAATTTCACTTTCAGTGGAACTGCTCCTTTAAATGATTAGTGATTTGTTTGCTTGCCTCCATAGACGGCTAAAAAGCCTCTGTGTTCGACGCTGGATCAAGACTGCTCAGTAGCCTTCAGAAAATAATACACAAGTGGCTATAACGCAGTGTTTTCATACAATAACTGTGTTCCTGCACTTTAAACCTTTGACAGATAAGTCTACAAATGAAAAAGATCAACTTTTTTCTTCAAAAAAAAAAAGGCATGATTACAATAAAGGACAGGGAAAACAAATTAAATAACTACATATCATTAACAAATTAATTGTT
The DNA here is from genome assembly GCF_027579695.1 of Neoarius graeffei. NCBI lineage: Eukaryota > Metazoa > Chordata > Actinopteri > Siluriformes > Ariidae > Neoarius > Neoarius graeffei. The sequence goes on from NC_083594.1 coordinate 22,466,810, forward strand.
CCTCAAAAAATACCTACAATTTTTTTCTCTGTACATTCATTACGCACAGCATAATGACGGTCTTATAGTTACCTATATTTTTTTTCCTTTTTTTTTTTTTAAATGTGTGATTTACCTAGTGTGTAAGGTAAATGTGTGTCGAGAAGAGAAAGTGAGTTTCCTACCTAGTTAAATGGTAGTGAAATGTGTGGATATTGACCTCGATACACTTTGTGTCTTTCCCTCTTCACTATCCGTGCATAAACAAGACACGATGATGACCTCATGCAGCGTATGACCAGTTTCTCTCATATGCACAAGGTGAAACAGTCTTCTATGTAGAGTTCTTTACTAAGGGTGATATTCTGAGATCAGTAATGACGTCAGTCTGGCAGCAAGCTCTCCGAATTTGTTCATGTTGAATGGTTTCGCTGGGATCTGATGGAATGTAAGGACAAGCTTAAGATGAGTGATGCCTCAGTCGGAACATCAACTTTCTACTAATTAGTAGCTTTGCTGAAAATGAGAGCTGAAAGCGAGACCTGTACTAAGTTCCCTATGGGAGGAATGTCTTTCACCTTGGTACAGGCTGGGTGTTTAAAAAAATGTAAAAAAAAAAAAAAAAAAAGGGGGGGGGGGGGGGGGGGGGACAGAATAATAGCTACAGCCAAAACTTAACAGAAATAAAAGAAACCTTAGCTCTCAATATTTTCGGCAGATTGTCAACTCTCAGCTGACCTGTCTGTAGCCGCGAATGTTTCAGTCACACACACACAAAAAAACCCGCTAAGAGCATCCTGTACCACGGATTAATATCAAACATCCACTGTTAATATATAAGATGGCCTGTCCGGAGGCTGTCCTCTGTATCTGGCTTCTACCAAAATGTATACTGAATAAAAAATAATAATATGGAGTACAACTGTACCAGCAGTAAGTTTATCTATGATTGTTACTGACAAAAATAAACTACAATCTGAGGAAAAGGCTACTAGTATTACAAATGAAATGTCTACACAATAATAGATACCAGCTATTTAAAATCGTAAATCATGCACCGGTAAGCAATAGTTTACCCTCAAAACCTTAGCTACTCTACCGAAACCACAGTGCTGGGGGGGGGGGGGGGGGGAAGACGAAAATGCCCAGGATTTAACTCGACACAGTCCAGTTGTCAGCAGCCACCACAGAAGAGAGATGAAAAAGATCAACGCTCTTCTCTTTCCCTCTGCCCACCCCGGCCCTTATTAATGACGCAAAACTTCACCCGACCATCGCGTCAGCCATCGTTAAACATTTTGGCCAAGAAACGAGTCTCCAACACAATTTATGGCCTTAATAGTGCAAAAGACTTTCTGTCAAGGATCCACATATGAGAACAGGGCAGCATGGGAGTTTTACGAAACAAACCTCTTCTCAGGATCGCCACCTCTTTCTAGACATTGGTTTAAAAAATAAACTAAAACCCTCGCGGTATCTCAGTTCTTGCCTGCTTTACACGCGTACTGTCACAGATAACCCTTGAAGATGTTTGGCTACATAAAACTCCCACAAGCTGAGAGAATGTTACAAATATAGTGTGTGGTGCAAAACAACCAGACAGAAGACGGAGTTTAGGCGGGTGTGAAGGAATTAAACTGGGCAAAGTGTTTATCAGAGGTTTCTTTGGCATCTGAGGCAGGTGATTCGAATACTAGCTGACTCTCTTCTAAACAAGAATCACAACCTGCTTATTAATTCTTTTGTTGTGGGCCTCCAACCTAAACATATTGGGGGGAAAAAAAAGAAAGAAAGAAAATGAAACAAAAAGAAAACAGTTTATGTACATGGCTAAATGCTAGCGCTGTCGGAAGCGGAGCTGAATCATGCACAGTCGCTTTGAGAGTGAAGCGGTTTGGAAGGAGAGCAGGATGCACAGCTGGTCCTCTCTTTCAGGAAACTAGGGATGGCGAGTGATTGATGTTGACCATGTGAGTGTTAGGTGAGGAGTCAGGGCTCCCGGTAGAGCCTCCCTTAGCTTTGATTTGGAGCCAGGTCTCTCCCAGAGCCTTGGTGAAGTGATCATCCACCGATCCGGTGATAGACACCGAGTTGGTGACCGGCTCCGGCTCTCTGTAGTTTTTCCCCAGACTGCGGCGGAAATGCTCCTCAATCACAGGGTCACATGCTGCGTTTGCTACAACAGGAAGAAGAATGCATTTATTACACTGATGCGGAATCGAGTCCGCTAATTATCATTGGAGTAAAGCGAGTCTGCATCAGTTTCAAATATCTCACTCATATGCCAATACATATATGGATTTATAAGCTCTTTAAATTTAAAGTGGCATTAAGGAGTTTGCCATTTCCTGAAGTACTAAAATATTGATGAACCAGTGATGTACACTCAATTTTCCTCCAATTACATTCTTTCTAGGAATGTTCCTCTACCCATATACATCAATTCTGCTGGTTAGTCATCATTTTGGCAGCGGTGTGCCGTGTCTCAAATGCTATTGGCGAGTGTGGAAACGAGTCCTTCAACATCTAATTATTAGTGGATGAAATTTGCAAACAGGTTTGCTTTAACTGCACTTTCCACTTGGCCTCTACACCACACACTAAACTGCTGCCAAACAGATAACACTGGTGGATCAGGTACTGTTGAGTTCTATTAACAAAAAACACCTCACACACCAATGTTTCGGTCCAAATAATTTACCAGTTTAAAGCAGAATTCCAAAAAGCAATCAAATGAAAAACTGTAGTTTCTGTCAGCCGCTTTTCTATTGAACATCCTGAAGCGCAGCACGGGTGATGTCAGTGCCACAGTCATGGGCCAAGTTTCAAAGCCTCAAAACTACATACTAGTGCACTAAATAGTTTATCAAAATATGACCACCAGCCACAGCTGATACAGGTGGTGTACTGGTTTACATGCTGTAGAGTTTAGGACTTGCCCTTGAGATGAGAGGAACAGTCACTAGATCGTGTACCGGGGGGTGGGGGGTGTCGTCCCCTCTTGATTTACAAGTCATCTTGGCAGGTGTTAAACTTTGTGATAGTTTCTGAATTTCCAACCAACTAGGCACTACGCTCAAATTCAAAGTCCTTGTACTGATTGATAAACAGAAACATGATTAATAAATCCCTGTTGAAGTAACAGCACACATGATGGATAGCCAAGTTAATAAAATGGCCAAAAAAAAAAAGAGAGGACAGGAAAGCTTTGTGGTTACATAAGCCCTTCTGGAGTAAATTACACTGTGTTCAGAGAAGCACTGCAGGCTCCCAACAGAGAAATTAAACCTTATTTCCCATGACCCCATGCTCACATTCTCCCAGTCTACTGGAATCTAGAAATTCGTACAATCTCTTATGGAATTGTTTTCAATGACCTTTGATGCCCTTGGCGTTGTGATGTCATCAGATAACGTCACCTAAATGTCTGTATGAGGTGGACAATCCGCCATCATGTTAAGAATAATAATAACGGTGCACTCACAGTTCGAAGGTCTCCTGTAGTTCGAAGGTGAGCAGCCGTTGTGAGAGACAGTGCAGTGAGAGAGGTTACAGTTACGGTTGTTCGCAGGGGCACACGTGATCACCGAGGGCCGATTCTGCATACACAATACATCGATTAAAAAAGTCAGATCATAACAGACGTCAGCATAAGAGTTCTGTTATGCGTCATAAAAAAAGCAGAACCCTTTCCATTTCACTCGACCGGATGCAGTCAGGTAAGTTTTTCTGTGGCATTTGCCAATGTGAGAACAACCAGTTTTATATGGGAATGTTCATGATCATTAAATGTCCATCATGTTTTTGCAAATTACACATTTACCTACATTTTTACAGCTACAAAGTAGAGATGGGGGAAAAATACAATTAATATTTTAGCAAAACGTGTTCGTGTTAATTTTCATATACAATGAACTTATAATTAATAAAATCATAACTTTTTTTTTTTTAAACCCAGATTTACCTGCTGGCGTTCAATGAGGCTGGCACTTGGCGAGGTGGGGACCTTGACGCTGCTTTTGGTTAGTGCGAGCGGCTGTTCCATGGCCAGGTTCGGCATGTGTGTGTAAAGGTGGGAGGTGTGCAGGCGCTCGATGGGGCTGCGGCTCCGTTCCCGAGGCTCCCTGCGGTACTCGCCGTTTGTGGGCTTTCCTCTGAAATGAGAAATAGGGCTCTAAATGGGCATTGCTATTAATACTGGCACTTTAGCACTAGTACATTATTAATACTGGAAGTAGTGCTTTCATTGGGGAGCTGGCAGGCTGTGTGGGTTCACTCCAAGTTTGTATGCGACCTACTGAAATATCTCGCATACATTCACCTAAATATAACTACCTTTCCATGACTGCCTAGCTCATTTTGGTGTGCTTACAGAATTAAAAACCCGTCCTTATCAGCTCAGGCTAAAAAGGGCCAACTCTGCTCATCTAGACTTATTTAAAAAAAAAAAAAGAAGCCGTTTCTATATTCAGATATTTCACTCATTTCTGACCAGAATGGCTTGTTCCCAAAACAAACTCCCCTGTCCAGTCCTGTTCTTGTCTTCTTTTCCTGAAAGAACAGACACGTGTGGCGTTTTGGGTTTCAGTCCTTCCAGAAGGAATCGTTTCATGCTGCCAACCAAGCTGAGGCCCAGAGAAGGGACCAAGTGACTTGTGTACACTTCACAGGAAGAGAACTTAATACCCTTCAGTGAGCACAGAGCAGACCTAGACAACAGGGCGGAAACAGGGGGAGGACACTTTGGCTTTAATTAGGTGGCAGTGGAGGCAGGAAGTGCTGCCTGTAATTCAGAATTTAAGAGGAACTTGGGTCGACAAACAAATATTTGAAAAAGGATGTGTGGAAAATGAAAAATCAGACAGACAGACATCAACTGTGCCCCCGCACGTCGTACTGTAGGCAGTTTAATTTTAATATTTGTGCTGCAGCACCTCCCTGGATATCGCTTCATGTACAAAGTATAAACAAAAGCAGTTATTGGTCCATTTACAGTCAGCAAGGACTTCTTTAGGTGGATTAGGCTCAGAGCATGCACATTTTTTTAAACCATGTGGACTGTGATCCTTGAAATAGTCTGTTCCTTGGCAACCAAGCTGGCAAGGAAAGCACCTGTGAGTCTACTGTTGTGTCGGCCGGAAACGTCTTTCCCCCAAAACGCTACAAAGAGAGGTGCTCTTAGTTCATGAATTAAACCTGCTTGCAAGAAACACATGCTCCCTGTCCCCATTTCTCTTTAGCTATTCTGAAATGTTCTTCTAAACAAAAGCGACTATTTTTCTTAACAGAGGGCTCCAAAAACTAATTATACAGGTCACGACAGTTCAGACTTTCCTGAGGAGCCAGAGAAAACCAGGCCTGGGCTCAAAAAGCAAGTACAATACAAATGCTGAGCTTCTATCTTTGGCCCTTACTCCAAAGTAAATAAATAAACTAGAGCAATGTTAGTTGAGAATATAACATGCAAGTAAAATACTGACGTTAATATTCTGAAGTTGCGTTGAACGATTCACAGCATTGTTAAAAAGAGCAACAGAAAAAAAAAATTTCAATTACTGCTCAAGAATAAAGAAAAACTTCAAGAGCCTCTCTAATAACGGTTTCACGACCCTCTGAAAACAAACACACAAGGCCTTTCCAACTCACTGATGTTCCTTTCACGAGAATCTCCTGGGAACAGATTGTCCACAAAAGTACATTCAGTTGTCCTTCTTAATTTTGAAGACTGATCTGTGCTTAGTCAGAGTGTAACCGTGTGGAAAAAATTTGTACAAGCCAAGAATAAATCTCACAGCTTTAAGTGTCCTCGTCCCCAATTGGATCAAAGACTGAATTGGAACGAGGTCTGAATTGATTCATGGACAAAATCCTTAGGTTTGGGTAACATTTCAGCCCGTCCTTCAAGAAGGAGGGCATTTCTGCATTGTTTTTAAAACAAACAAACAAACAAACCCTGTTGGGAGAACTTAAATGCTCAATTTACTGAGCCTAGGTTATTATTCTCATTCTACCATCAAAATTGGAAATAAGTTACAACTGTGATCTGCCCATCAGCCCAATAGAACTCGTGTGTATATATATATATATATATATATATATATATATATATATATATATATGACAAATCCTTTCACACTGTGTACTTTATTAAACTGTCTTCTACTGTTTGCATGTTTTTGTAAACTGCTCCAGATAAGAACATCTGCCAAATGACTCAGCATAAGTGTAGTGCTATTAGACCTGAAGGGAGAAGGGGAAAAAAAAAAAAAAAAAAAGTCATTTACTTGACATGACCCTTTCATCTGTTTTGATTAAGTAAGGCACAGAAAAGGGGAGGTGCTTGCCCAACTTTAATCTCTGCCAAAAAGCATCAACACAACTCGGCATCCTCCCACAAGAAAGCCTTGGGGCCCTGGAACTTGGCAAGCAATCAAGTGCAAAAGAAATAAATAACCAAGGCAAGGGGCATCATGAGAAATGTTTACGATTTGTACCGACCTTATAATTAGTCATTAGGTAATTGCACAGAGTGTCAAAACTTAGAGACGATATAAGGTTCCAGTTTAAAAACTGGGGAGGAGAAGAGCACGCACCAAGAGTCCTGGTCTAAGTGTAGGCACAGATCCATTTCTTTCTTCTTTTTTGTCTTTACAAAGGTTTTGGGTTATATACAGTGTACAATTAGTGGGAATAAGCTGTGGTGTCGTAAACTGGTTATTCAAAGGCGTCCATTAATTTTAGAATCAGAGCAAACCGCACTGTATAAAATGATCAAGTAATATCTCAGCTACAGTATTTAAACTCTCCAATCTTCCATTTAACACTTGCTTTATTGTCACTTTAAAAGTCAGCCCTTAAGTAGAAATCCATAAGCAAGAACTCGAGTGGGCCCCGGAGAGACATGATGATAATCCATAACGTGTGAATTCAGATGTTTATACTGTAGGATTCAGATGACTGTTGATCCGAGAAGATACAAGAGCTCCGTGAGCCTGCTTTAGGTTTTATAGAGGTGCTGTCCAAGCTGCGAGACTCCAAAGCAGAGGTTAAGCAATAAAATTGTGGACACATTCATACAATTGCATTTGAGTGAAAAAACCTTCCCTACAATCTTGGGAGTGTTGTATTTCTTTCTCCTTTATGTCAGTACAATCTCAACCATAGAGATACAGGAAACATCTGGGACGAATCAAGGCGAAGAAGGCAGAACCACAGGATACAAACACAGCCTTGAACAAAGCAGAGTTTTGGAAACCAAACTCAAACTGAGTGTGCATGTGATGCCTACATGTTTCCCAGCAGTGATTTTGCAGTCAGTCAATCTGACAACCTTGAATTGTATATTCTTACAGGGTACAGTAACAGCGGCCTATAAAACACTATAGGAGACAAAGCACTAAATCTTTAGTGGTGTGGGTAGCATAATGTTAATTGGAGTCATTAGATCCACTCCTGCTTTAAAATGTGCAAAAAGTTCTTATAAAGAACGTGACAGTTTTAAAATTTCTACACATTTCTTTTATATGCAATTTACATTTAACCAGCACTGATTTTTTTTCCCTGCGTTTCTTTATACTAAACAGATTTTATAAACTACTTGGCCAAGCCAAGCCACTGCACGACTGCAGTTTTCTGCTATAGGATAAGTTATTTTAACTTTACACTCAAAACTGCTTCATGTTGTCACTCCCTCAGTGCACAATCACCATGCCGAAATCGGCAGCTAACAATGATTTCATCAACCCAAACCGCTATGGTGCTGGCTCTTCTCCACTCCCCATTTGGCTGGCTCCAGAGCCATGAGAAATACTCGCTCTGAAATTTCCCAGCAGGCAGCTGAGGGCTTCCACGGCTCAGTCCTGGCTAGGAGTACAAACCTTTACGACAGCACGCTTCACTGCTACGCAGAACTTTTAATAATAAGACTTAAGGTCAAACCTAATTTTCATGCCTTCTTTAATTTCTATTCTACTAAAAACATCCAAAACATTAGATCACTATTAGATTTAAGAACTACATTTCAGGTTCAGCGGATTTAATTCCATTAAAGGCCCTTTATAAGATGCTTGTTATGAAAACTAATCCTGAACCATATGCAACACACACACACAGAGTTTGTGGGCTGGAGGCTGTGTTTTAAGTGGACTGAGCTATGATTGAGGGACTTTTCCCTGTAGCAGAGGGACAGACCAGAGCAGGCTTCCAGTACACAGTGGGACCAAAGGATAAGGGCGCCTTTGTTTTCAGCTCGGCAGTGAAAATGAGAAAATGGCCCCTGCCTGACTTTACTTTCAGTACTTTTGCAAAGGGATCTGCTGTGTATATCCCTCTAACTTTTGAATTCTGCATGACCTCAATGTCGATGAATAATGTGGCCTATGACTGGATTTAAAATGCTTAAAAATATGAACAAGAACATTGTATGGGAAACTAATTAAATATCCGACTATCCAGAAAACATTATTTAATGTCGGGCTAATAACTCCATAAATTGAAACGATGGCACATTGTCGGGTGTATTCTGTGAACAAAAGAAAGTAGTGCGGAAAAGAAAGTCGTTTTCCCCAACCCCCACATCTATAACTCTGCTTTGCTGCAGGGCTTGCCCTTCCTCCTCACACACAATAACAGAAACCTGAGCTGCCTTCCTTGTTGCTTCAAGCCCACGGTGTCAGGTGTCAGAGATACTACTCATAAATAAGGAGACTGTGAAAGAATATGGGCTGGAGAGAACGGAGAAACTTCTCACACTTGAAACAGCACACAAATTAACTTACATTTATGTTGTCTGCTTCAAGATCATACAAACTAAATTAGCAATGAACATCTCAATAACTGGAGACGTGCTGAAACATGTTTGAGAATCTTACTTTTTTTCTTTTTCTTTTTTTAAACTTGCTGACCAAAAGAGACCACAAGAAATAGAAGCAGTATCCTGAACACAGAACAATGCGCCTTTCAAAACTTTTGAAACTGCGACAAATCATATTTATTCATAAGCCACTGTGGTTTTGCTGAGATTTGCAGTTTTGGACACACACTATAAGCTTGGGCTTTAAAAAAAACAAAAAACAGCCCTGCAATATTTCAAGCCCACTTAAGGTGCATGACAACAGAGACAATTTTATGCTAGCTATAAATGATTTTTTTTCATCCTGGGCATTGTATTAACGTGTTCAGATATTATGATGTGGGCAAATAAGAAGGGCAACCACACGTAAACAGAGACTTAACTGACTGTAATGGCAAGGGCCTTGAATGTCTGAAACCTAGTATTTTTATTTAGGTTCAGGCGACTAGGAAGTCATGAACCAAAAGGGTATCATCAGGGCTGGTATCAGTACTGAGCCTGAATAACAACTGCAACAACATACACAAACGTACTATGGAGCACTTGCATGTGACGTCACAGCCGATCCAGATTGTGACAGACGCCATCTTGTCGGTCAAACGCCATATTTCCGCCTTCTACTTCTGGTTCTACTTCTACCTTTTCTTCTGGAAAACCCTACTATATACAATTCTACTACAACGGCTGCGGCTACAAGCTCTCCCTACCTGTGCACGTTTTTTATGTTTTTTGTGTGTATTTTTGCGTGTTGTTCATCTGTACCGGACTTCAATATCCACTACAACCGTATGGACTCACTGGACATGGGTTTCCAGCAGAAAATGACGGTTTGTAGCGATTTCCATCGCATGCACAACATTCCGGACGAGATAGCGAGACCAGCAGGGTCTCCGTGGATTGTTATCGGAAGCAAAGCGAAGGAGGCGGCGCCGGGAGCGGAAGCAAAAGCGAAGCTGCAGAGCCGGCCTGTTGACTAAGCTCAGAAAACAGCCACTCAAACCTCCACTGCTAAGCCTCTACCTCTCCAACACCAGATCCATGGTAAACAAAACGGACGATTTGGAATTACAGCTGGAATTACCTTATCCTATTCTATAATCGGCTGGTCAGTGCTATACTCAATACTTAAGTGACTTACCCGTCCAATGAGGATTCTTGTTTACAAGATGCCACATCTGAGTCGCTGACAAATCCTGAATTTCTGTAAAGATAACCGTCCAGAGATTTATAAGCATGCAGTGCTTCACCACTGAACAGCGAGGGAAAGTTAATGAGGTAATTATACACGTCTGGGTATTCCGCTGGCAGTTCAAAATCCGGTCGTGAAAACTCCGTCCGGTAAGCCATAAGGGTCACAAATCTGTAGATCGTTTATTTTAGACATATATCTAGTTATCTGTTCATTAGAAAAATGAGCCGTGTAGTCTGTCGGTTGAAATTGATCCATTCTGTACATGAGTGCAGCAGTATTCAGCGGTGTTTTTTACCGACAAGATGGCGGCTGTGTACTTTCCGGTCACGTGACTGCAAGATCTCTATAGAGCAGCACGGTGGTGTAGTGGTTAGCACGGTCGCCTCACAGCAAGAAGGTTCTGGGTTCGAACCCAGTGGCTGACAGGGGCCTTTCCGTGTGGAATTTGCATGTTCTCCCCATGTCTGCATGGGCTTCGTCCAGGTGCTCCGGTTTCCCCCACAGTCCAAAGAAGGTTAGGTTAACATGGGGTGGCCTTGGGCTGAAGTTTGAGCAAGGCACCTAAACCCCAACGGCTCCCTGGGCGCTGTAGCATAGCTGCCCACTGCTCTGGGTACGCTCGTTGCTCATGTATATGTGTGTTCACTGCTTCAGACGGGATAAACGCAGAGAGGAATTTCACCATGCTCGAGTGCAAGTTGTTCTTCTATTCTGAAAAAAAGTGGAGACCTTTTTTTCCAGCACGACTAAGACTGGTAATCCTAATCCAAACGCTATTTATGCACTGACCATAAAGAACAACTAGACGCAATATGCTTAATAAACTGAATCTGTATTCCTGAGAATACAGTACAGGGGTTGAAATTAACTTTTGAATGTACTTGCCCTCAGGGCAACCAACCCCAAACATTTACTTGCCCGCATGCATGCATCAGTTGCCCTACTTTTTTGCAGGTTGACTGGGTAAGTAATTTGCATAAAAAGCAATCTGGATGTATATTATAGAGTATGCAATAAAACATTTCAACTTGTTCTGCCATTGTTTGATTACTGATTGATAGACAAAGCTATAACACTCGTGTGTTTGGTGTTCATTTCATCATGATGAACAGTAAAACAACTAGGTATAACTACTAGTATCTTCTATTAAACATGTTAAACAGTCAGAAAACATCATATCATGGTCAAGTGTAACTGATCAAATCAGAATAAAAAAAAAAAAAAATCAGTCCAAAAAGATGCTTCGTTCGTTCTAGCCTACGTGACAGTGGCGCCTCGTGTGAATAATCATAATATCATGTAGCGCCATCTCGCGAATGGAAGCGTCAACTACCGCAACGAACCAAAGTCAAGGACAAACGAAAGAGAAGACGGGAAAAATAAGTTTTCGTTCTGTTTCTGTTAGGAATCACAACAACTTGATTTTTCTTGGTAAAATAGACATTCAAACACAGTTGTCCGACGGACAACTAGTGATAATTTTATTGTTGCCCGAGTATGAGAATGACTTGCCCATGTCCGTCGGGACATGCTTAATTTTGACCCCTGCAGTAGATTTATTAAGACAATTGAAGATGTGTTTGTGTGGTTGTTTAGCAACTAAAGCATTCAAATTATATTTTTAAATGCTTTAAAATGAAAATCTAAGGCAAAATATCTTTTCTGAAAGTTAAATAGATTGCAGCTTCTCTCTTAAATCCATTCAGAACCATATGATTGATTTAAAACCATATACAATCATGATCTGGTCTTTAGAAGCCCACATTCTGCTTTGAAAACCTACTTTGTAATTGCCACAGAACTGCAATAATGTAAACGTTGTTGAACTTTAATACTTTCGTTCTGCTAGCTGGAATGTGAAAACTGATGCCCCATCTCTCTAAACTGCTCTTTATCCAGAATGAATGAAAAGTAAATGTAAGTCAGGGCTGACTGATTTAAAAACACCTCATTTGGAAAGCACAGACAGAAATACTTTGCCATGCTGAGAATGCACCAACTGTGAGACCCTTGTGGCTGCGAGTGCTTCCACTGTTCCTTTCTCACACTTGTGCCCTAATTCATGACACACAGAGCTGCCTTGCACTGCAGTGCGTTATTTGACACTAAACCGTCATGTCTTGTGTCTTATGACTGGATGTTGCTGTTCCAAATCTGAGCAGAAATGTGAGGAATGCATGTGTGCTCCACCACAACAGAATGGAGACGCACCACAAATGGGCCACGTGTTCCACTTGCATTCCTGGAATGGGAGGAATTCAAAAGCATCAGCAATGATGCCATCCTTCAGTCCTTCCCCAAGCTGCTCTATGCAATTTACATTTAACCAACTTTTCCCTTTTTTTTTTGGCGAGGGTGTTACCTGCATGGCTCTTGTTCAACTTTTCCTTCACTGCTTCTAATATAAAGTGTTCGAAAGTGTAGCTGTCTTCTAAAAAGGTACAAACATACTTCACTTTCACCGCATGCAGTGGCGGCAGCATTGTTCACATACTCATTTGCGTAGCTTTCGTACATCTGGAGGATTAAAAGCAACATCCACTAGATGGCACATAAAAGCCAAAACATCCACCTGGTTTCCAAGTTGTTTCACAATTCCATGCATAGCAATATTAAACAAGTTGATGAGCTCTAAAAATTTTTTGCCATCGCTGCGATTGTCATGATCTACCGTATTTTCTGGACTATAGAGCGCACCTGTATATAAGCCGCATCCGCTCTATTTTAAAAAAAAAAAAAAAAAAAAAAAAAAAGATATACAAGCCGCACCGGGCTATAAGCCGCAGATATCTATGTTGAAAAATTAGATATTTACTGCATGTACAGAACGATTTTGTACTGTAAATGTACATGTATGTACCTGAACAGATTCTTTCCGAACAGTGCCTTTTAACACGGCAGCAACTTTGCTGATTAAAACGGAACAGAACCAAGAGAAAATAACCGGTATTTATTTACCTTCATTTCTCCTGTGTTTGAAACCACAAGTCACTTTAATCATCTTCGCTGGATTTGAAAATAATTACCAGTTAGTAATTTGTCGTGCGTGTTCTATCTGCTAAAGATCTGCTAATTCTTCTTTGCATTGATTTTTCGTCTATCTTATTTTTGATTCTACTTCCGGTTAGAGCGCCCCTAGCGGTGGAAGAAAAATCCACAGAATAGCCGCACCTTTGTATAAGCCGCATGGTTCAAAACCTAGGAAAAAAAGTAGCGGCTTATAGTCCAGAAAATACGGTACGTTTCAAATCAAAAACCCTCACCTTTCGGTAGGCATAACAGGTTTTTTTTTTTTAAATCCGAAAGCTACCTGTAAAAGGAAAACTGTTAGCGTTAGTACTAACACTTTTAGAATCGTACTCAAGTATGCCACTTGAGACCTGACTGTACTTTGTTTAATCAGTTGTGGGCACAACCTCACAAGGTGCTATACTGCCTCTACTATTTATGCATTAATTTCTTAGGAGGTGTTTGGACAATGTGCCAAAAGACTGCAGGATGTCAGATATCTTGTGTACGCATAAATAAAAGCAAGAATTAAATAAATAAATAAATAAATAAATAAATAAGCAAGCTTTAAAGTGCCATTCCACCATTGGATGTATTCTTTGGCATAAAATACAATACATTTTGACAACATATATAAATGGTATCACTAGATAGAGAAATCTTTTAGCTTCAAAATGATATATCAAACATAATTTTTTGACAACGACAAGTATATTAATTTTGCGACCAAAGTCACCTACCCTTTTAATTTCCGCGCGTGATGTCATCGGCAGGTTCCCCTTCTTGTGTACCACGTGACGTGGCACATATCAGCAATGGCGGATAGAACGCGATAAAAATAATACCAATAAATCTAGCTAACTGAAAGATTAACTCAATTTTTCGGAATTTTTTTGGCCCCCATATACGAGGAGAAATGACTCTCTCACTTTGGGGGTTTCCTGGTCTAAAAATAGACCGACACGTGGTACACAAGAAGGGGAACCTGCCGATGACATCACATTTCACTACCGCGCGGAAATTAAAAAGGTAGGTGACTTTGGTCGCAAAATTAATATGCTTGTCGTTGTCAAAAAATTGTGTTTGATATATCATTTTGAAGCTAAAAGATTTCTCTGTCTAGTCATCTCATCTCATTATCTGTAGCCGCTTTATCCTGTTCTACAGGGTCGCAGGCAAGCTGGAGCCTATCCCAGCTGACTACGGGCGAAAGGCGGGGTACACCCTGGACAAGTCGCCAGGTCATCACAGGGCTGACACATAGACACAGACAACCATTCACACTCACATTCACACCTACGCTCAATTTAGAGTCACCAGTTAACCTAACCTGCATGTCTTTGGACTGTGGGGGAAACCGGAGCACCCGGAGGAAACCCACGCGGACACGGGGAGAACATGCAAACTCCGCACAGAAAGGCCCTCGCCGGCCACGGGGCTCGAACCCAGGACCTTCTTGCTGTGAGGCGACAGCGCTAACCACTACACCACCGTGCCGCCCCCTGTCTAGTCATGTTGTCATAAAATATATTGTATTTTATGCCAAAGAATACATCCAATGGTGGAATGGCACTTTAAAGGCTTTATTTTTGAGGGAAATACTGCATGTACATCCAGGACATATTCTGACACTCCGGGTTTTTGACGAAGCTTTTCCCAGTTGTACAGCTCAGCAAGGAAACGTGGACCGGTAATAAATATTTTAAATGATACTCTGATCAGAATAGCAAATTTTAGACCGTATTTCATGCTCAGTGGCTGTCAATTTTAGCAGCCACAGATTTTCCAACAGGCATATTTTGTTAAATAATAAACAATGTGCAAACTGCACGAGTGACCGGTATTAAGATATTTCATCTTTTAAAAATGCCTCCATTGTCCGATTAAACTGATTTAACCATGCAATGCACAACACACCCTATGAATAAATAAGGTCAGGTACGTGAAATATCGTCACATGCCTAGCCATCATTAAAAGTTTGACGCTATATGGCCTGTCCATGTATTTATACATTGTGCAGAATGAACTGTAATAAAAGTTTATACAGGGAGTGAGTATTACAGCTTCAAAATTTGAGAACACAACGTGTGAATGGCAATTAGTGTGTGTCAAAGCACTGAGAACATCAGCAGATAATATAAACAGGTTGCACGTACAGGTGCGTAGCAAACAGGCGGCTCATCTTGGCCACATGCTCGTTGTTGGGGTCCATGTTGTCGTCGGTCAGTTCAATGCTGTGTTTCCTCTTACTGGGGCTGATGGGAGGAGGAGCTGTCCTGTGGTTAGTGACTGGAGAGGACATAGGCTGCATTCTGGACTCGCCACGCAGCGCTGCCTCGCCTGTGCAAACACACAACAGGCAATACACCTGCTATTAACAATGCACGATCAGGGGCTTTGGTTAAATGCTCATGAAAATCGAGCTTAAAATAAAATTCCAGTTTACACTCGTGCAGTATTATTGTAGGCAGTCCTATTGTGTAGGAAGGTTAATGTATGAGCGTGTGGTTTTGGCTGTCTAGCAGGTGCTGTGACTTCTACAATGAATCAACAGATCTAATTTCGTATTAGACGTGTCTATATTAATGTGTTTTACTGATTAATCATGCTTCTCAAAAAATAAATAAATAAAAGTTAGTTAGGATATGGAAAGGTACTTAGCAATAACAGTGTCAAAATTAATTCCATCATAATACATCCATGTTTGTAACAACTTTCACAACCAATTTCACACGTCATTACATAAATAAAAGCAAGATGATCTTTGTTTTCTCTAAGCAGACAGAATTTATGGCGTGAGAGCAAGTCTTGTATTCCATTGTCCAACAAGACTAACATTGGAGGAGAATATTTGAACGGGGTGGTTGGGGGGGGGGTAGCTCCCCGAGTAGCACATCAAAGTCTGGCTTTGTTCTTTTGATCTAAACTGGACCACCAGGGTGAAGACCAGCATAACATTATGCTTTTAAAGCATCTGCAATTTCAGATCTGAATAGCAACAGATCTGAATTAATGGCATTTCATAGCCCATAGCCATTTCAGAGGAGAGCTGCTGAGAACCAGGGCTGCATATTTACAGCACAGTGTGTGGGAGGAGAACAGGAAAATTACAACTGGCAGTGTGGAGCAACTGGGACTTTCCACTTGGGATGAGGTTAGCTCGACTCAGAATCAACTTTATGAGATTTACTGAGCAAAATCCAAGTTCAACAGGCCTATTCTGAGAAACCCTGGGTATTAGATAGCAGGCTGCTTTTTCCTCCTCATTTTTTCTACTCTTCACTGAACCCTGATTATACAGCCTTTGAATGATGTACATCAGAAAACATTCTCCAGACTTTTCTACCATAAATAGCTGAGCGGAAAAAAAAAAAAAAAGTGTAAATCTGCATCATGCAGAGGTGCACTACAAGGCCTCTCCCACAACAAGTGCCCTATTTTCCTGACTGGCATGTTTCAGCTCGTCTGTCCCTGCTCCTTGGCAACGGGAATGACATCATTATTTTTTGGCAGAAGTCAGGAGTGGGTAATAGAGAAAAGATAGCGAGCTCATATGAGGCTTAGAGAGACCCTTGACACATGATAGCTTATTTGCATTCGCCTCCAGAGAGACTTTTCAATAGGAGGTGGGGAGCAGGGTGGTGTCACAGGCTATTGTGATACTGGAGAGTGATCCATTAAGACCAAATTACAGTTTACAATTTGGCTCATGGGTGATGGAACAGAAAGGAGGACATTTCACCCGTCTTCAAGCACCTGAAGGCACCTTTGGAAAAAAAAAAAGTCAGGTTTAGATTGAAGGGTCTTCTAGACTTGTATGCATGCATGCAGAGATTTTCTACATCTTCCATTTGGAAAGTGAAGCTGGGAGAGCTTCAGGTCTTTAAAGAATTTGTCTTTACCATATTTAATGAGTTATAGACCAAGCACCAACTTCTTGTTTTGCGAATGAACTGGGCTTTCTAGTGCTTTATTCACCTCTACCAAGCATTATACAGTAACCTGCACTGGGAGTCATAAAAGATCCCTATCAGTGTCAGAGGAGATGCGTTCAACCTCTGATCTGCTGAAAGACGCTCATTAGGAGCACAAATGATCAAAGGCGAGCGCTTCTAAGGACTTCAAACGTCATGGCCAGGATGGGATTTTGTTACACAAGTGAGCCAACCAACCCCCACCACTGCAGTTACCACACACCTACACACAGCTTTAGAAAGTAGAAAAGAATTTAAGCCTTCTCTTGGCAGTCATAGTGAGAGGGAGCAGAGACACCTTTGATTTTAAAACATAACTGGGTGGATTTGAAGAGGGGGTGTATACGAGTGCGTCGAAGTCCTTGATCATATTATAACTGTTTGTAGATAAATGATGTATTTCCCTTTTGCCTGAAATCTGATCTGCCCTCACAGTCAAGCCACTGCGACCCATTCATGAGGCAGACAACAATCAAAGCTCTTCATGTCTGAAATGAATGCCTGGAGTGAGGGGGAAAATGGGAGTCCTGGCAGGGGTGGGTCATGTGTTTCACCTGTTAGCTTTATCGCCTTTTGTTCAGCAGAAAAAGTGACAGTCAGCATTTCAGTCTGAGCCAACTGGGCCTTGGTGAACTTAAGCTTTGCTTGCTGGCATACAACCATGAATACTGCATCTGTATGAAGGATCTGGTAGCCTCACAGGGTTGCAGTTATTAGATCATAAAACCAAAAGGGACTTGGCATGCACCTTTCGGAGACAGTAAACTATTAGTTATGTTCTGTAAATTATTTTGAAGTTTTATCAGAAGCAGAAAACATAACCCAAGCCTGTATGAATATATAAATATCTGCATTACTACACTATAAATAACATTAACAAGGTAACCAACACTTAAACAAATCAAATAAACTAAATGATCAATAGCAGCATAAGCCAATGTTTATCCCATTCTTCACTGAAATTAAATCCACAATGACTAATATGAGCTAAGGCTGCAGCAACTAGATGTCAAACTCGATAAAATTCAATAATAAAAACATAGTTAGCAATAGACGGCTGTGCCATTTCAGAGAAATGGCCGAGCATGTTTCAAAGAAGCATTACCTCCTCTAAATTACAAGAACTTATTGCATTAAATTACACTGTTGGCCTCATGACATAACTCGTGTTTTCATGTGAGAAATATTTAAATCTGTAATCATTTGTGAGAATGTCAGAAATACTGGAAGGTCCTGCCCTATCAGAAAACATTACCTTGTGCTACTTTGACCAAAAAGTCAGTTTTATATGACAACTCAGTGGGTTAAAAATGAACAAGGTCTCAATTTAATGACTCATTAGGCCATGAAATTAACATTTTCTCACTTCAAAAGCACGTCATAAAGCATGTGTATTATACAGCGTCGGGCGGCAAATCACAAAACCGTTTGAATCAAATATCCGGTTCAAGCTAGCTACACATTATATAAAAGTTCAATCCTTGGCTCATTCCTATTTAAAAAAAAAAAGTAATTGCCAGGGTACTGACAGGCCTGGCTGGTTTAAAGTACATTCAACTATTTTTTGACCCAGTAGCATTGCTAAATACCACATTTATTTTCCATATCATATCTTTTGTTAGTAACAAGCTAGCCAGTTAATAGTGATGAGTGGTGTACATTTTACTGCTCAAAACAGCAAACTGTATCGTCAGTGTTATAGATATAACAAGTCAATGTCTATGTTAAGTAAGCAAAAACAAATCCATTTATATAGAGCACAAGTCATTTAAAGGCAAGAAGTGGGACTTGGTTTATTTCTGTTGCTGCGTGCAGCCACGCTGATTTGACCTCACTCTCTGAACTTGGAAGAACTTGTCATTGAAAGGTTCACCAGTAGGAATTTTGAGTTGAGGGTGGCGTTTTCAATCGCTAGTCAAATGTGGCAACAACATCTGAATGCACGTGTGTGTCAAATTATCACATCTCCATCCTGATTTCAGTTCACACAGAAGTCAATCCCAAAGAGTGTTGATTGAGTCACTGGTTCTAGGCAGTGAAAACTAAAAGTCAGCCACAAATCAGGACCTAAAATGTAGGCAACACATAGGTGCAATAAAATGTACGGAGCCAGTATAATTGTACATAATACTGCAATCTTGTGTTACTCTGGGTGTCTGGTTTGTTTGACATAAGCACTTGGTAATATCCTCATAGTTTTATAAATGTGATAAATTATCTGGTAAAGTCCAGTAGTAATGTATTGCAGTTAGTGATCTGTTATCTGATCATTAGTTAAGGGAACTGTTATTTTAACAAGGCTTTACTAATGTGATTCAGAGTTACTCCTGTTTATTTGGATTTGAGAAAGTCTTAGACGTACACTCTCAGAAAACAAAGTACATCATTGTACCTTTAGGGGTACAACAGCTTGTCGCTGAGGCAGTACCCTCTAAGGTACTTATTTGTACAATTTATATACTGATTGGGAACATAGATATACCTTTTTGACCCTAAAAAGGTACATAGTTACGTTGAAGTCTCATAATGAGCCCTAAGGGGTACATTAGTGTAAACTGTACCTTGGGGTACAGAAATGGACTCCTCCCGTACCGCTATTTCTGACGGTGTCTACACAATATTTTACATAAATGCACCTAAATAACCAAACCTTAAACAAACCGCATTTAATCATTATTGTGCCACTCTTTCTGGTGATGGTCACAGTGGCAAGTTGCAAGAGGTTGAGATCATCAGCTAATAACTTACAACAACTTTAAACAAGAACTTACTGTGCTGAACCTGAAAAATTAAAAGACACCGGCTTCAAGCTCAAATCCCAATAATACACAATACTCATGGACATGTAATCCCTCCAGTGTAATGATTACTATTGCGCTTCTGATCATGGAAAATGAGTACACATGCCTATGTCCTTATCATGCTTTATACAGGCACAGTAAGTGAAAGGGTCCTTTGCATTTATAGATATTGTTAGTTATTGTAGCGTAGCTGGATAGTCCTGTTAGCTAGCTACACATTAGGCTACGATACAAAGATGGGAATGAGCCAAGCGTTGCACCTATTAAAAAAACAAGCTGTCAGTGTACTGACAGGCCTGGCTGGTCTAAACTTTATAAATAATTTTAAATGACTCCTCATAAATAATTTGCTCCTGCACTACTGAAGGCTTGAGCAACTGCCACTTTATCTACATTGCTAAATTTGCTTTCCAAAATCAATCAATGATTGTCATTACATCCTGAATGTAGATACTATATACTGTTTATAAAATACTCCTAGCAGACTGCTGCAGGGTCAAAAAGTTTCATGTGCCACACTGAACTAGAGATACACAATAACAAGTGCAACACAAGAAGTCTAGTCTTTCTTTCATTGGCTAAGATTGCTGCATGTCAGGGGCAGCAAATCCAAAATGCTACTGGTGAGAAAAGGATTAAGCCGTGCTACGGTAGCTCATGGGATGAACCCAACGTATCAACATGCACTTCTAGTTCTCAGTGCACAAATACCCAGCATGCACGCAGGCCTATTTTAAGAGATGATACAGTGCTCTGGGTGCACTGGAAGCTTCAGTATGTATAGCTGTGTGCTCTGGTGATTCTTTGGAGTGCAGCAAAAATAGCTGGAAAGTCTGCTGTGCTGCAGCAAGTGAAAAGGGCCACAACTGTGTATTTACATCTCCTGTCACTAGGTGATCCACCATCTTTACACAACATGCAAAGCTGAACACTGAGGCAAGCAGTAACAGAATTGGAGCCACTGAAAGCCATCTCAGCTACATCGAGGATCCAGCCTCCTCCTTCAGCTAGATGTTTTCCATCAACACACCTGATCATCTTTGGACATGTTTCAAAAAAAGGAGTCATCAGCCAAGGAAGAGGAATAAGCAATTTCTTAAAACATCAAGACAATAAGCATTTATCAAGTAGTACTTTATGCGTAGAAACGATGATTATACCAACATACTTGGAGATACCGCCACGATATAGGATGTGAACCAAAATATATAGTTTTTTTTCCTGAGACTTTGCTAAGAAAGCACCAACATGGGCTACTTTCAGTTCAGAGATCTTAAAAGAAGTTATATCACAGGAACAATATCGTATCAAAAAAAAAAAAAAACCCTCAACAACCCATAGGTCATACTGTATGTCTGAGCTTTAACTTGCTATAAGTTTTGCTGTCACTAAATGTAACAATGGGAAAATTCTGGTGATATGGTATAAACTATACACCAAAACAGTACTATTAACACTTGATGCACCTAATCTGTATTTATAAAAAAAAAAACGAAAAACAAACAAAAAACCCACCCCCCATCCACCTAACACACTTATCCAAAGTGACTTACAAGTGAGTCAAATTATAATCCAGCATCAAGCTGAAGGTTCAGATCCTTTTACAGGAACCCTGAAGTTTCAATCACGCAATCTTGGGATTTGAACTCACACTTTGCAGCAAAAGGTCATTGAATAATTTGACTCTAGAGCAGGACACTATAGTGATGCATCAATATTCTGACTTTTTTTTCCCCCCCTGAGAGTACTGCAAGTGTAATAGAGCTTCATAACAACACTATGACTCCACTTTTGTTCACAGCGAAATTAAAATTACTTTGTACCTTATTAACAAATCCTAAACAAAGTCCTTCCTACGTAGGAGGCAGCATAAGGAGAGCCATTATCCAAGATGTTTTTTACGCTATATTTGAAAGCACGTGTCATTCTTGGAAGAAGCAAAACCATATTTTGGTCACCAGATGAACACCGTACAATAAAGTTAGGTCCTTAATACTATTTGTAAACTTAACATCGGCTCATGTCTAAGAACAAGCCATAAAATATTCATAACCATAAACTTCTAATGCATCACTAGAAGTGTTCTGATCTTTTCTTCCTCATTCATGTGACCTGCCCAATGTCCCCTGTATGGGTCTGTTCAATTTCAGTATTTCAGTCTACAGTCTGGGAGTTGTGGAAGCTTCTGGTCACGTATCTGTTCGACAAGTGATGGCTGACAACAGGAGTCTGGTACCGCATGGTACAGGAAGCGAAAAAAAAAATCCACCTTACACCTTCCCCTCCACCCAGACACACTCAGTCTGACATCACATACTTCATATGTTAACTCAACAAACACACCATTCTGACATTTGTCCAGTTTGGGAATTCAAAAAAATTAAAACCCAAGTGCAATTTATCAAACAACTCCAACTTCACAACAGTTGTCCAAACTGCTATCCCACTGAACAAAGTTAAAATAATAACACTAAAATATTATTATACTGAATTTTGAGATTGCCTCGTCCAGAAATGAATACAGCTGTCCTTACATGCTGCTTTATAATAGAAAACCACTGGCCTCACCACTGAAAGCTTCCTCCTGGATGGACCACAAGAACAGTGACAATATTTTGAAGTATCCACAATGATGATATTGTGCCAGTTGAAGATCACAATGTTTATGCCTAGTTCAGATCCATAGCTCTCTAAACAGTGGGGGAAAAATGCTTTCTACCATGAGAGCTGTGCAGAAAATTTCAACATAGCAAAGTCCCTATAGCCCAAGGCGGGGGGGATCTTTAAGTGTAAACACACAAATGTGCTTCAGTGCCATTAAAGAGCAGTGTGTGTTGTGGATTTCAGACATCTGTGAATGTTGCTGTTTCAAAACAGGAAGGATGTGGCGAGGAAATTGACCAACATCTGTACCATTAGACTGGGAACGCTATACTCTGGGACCTGGATCACTGTGTGTGACTATTACTTTCTGTATGACTATGATAGTGGGGGGGGGGGGGGGGGGGGGGGGGGGGGGGGGGATGTTAAAGTAATAGTAAGTAATACCGTGTAGCAAGCCAAACAAATGCACAACAATGCAAAGTTTGATCAGGCCCATAAAATGATGAGCCTGATAATCCGAAAGTGCTACAATATACAGTATGGAAGCCAAATTTAAAACCTTATCTGGTACAAAAAAAAAAAAACCCACACAACAAGAGTGTATCCCTATTATACTGCTACACACTGCATCATTATATGCCTAGTATTATTCTGTCCCTGTTTTGCCACAGATGTGGTAATCACAACTAACTACGCAATGTTTATCATGCTCTTATTAGTTATTAGTCCATTTCACTGGTCACTTAAATTGAACAGGTTTCATCCAAACATCAACTCAAAACATATCATTGTGCACATGTGGAATATTACATTACATTATATAGCAATGTATTATAATAAGTCCTTCAATGCAAATTTCATACCCTATGCTATTTAAAAAAAAAAAAAACATATACAAGGATGTTTTAATTTAAAAACCTGCTCCAGAAAACTTATGAAGGGTCATAGTCACAGAACATAAATAAAACAGAAAAATCACATGGAGAATTGAAATGGTATCGAAAAAACACATTACTTCAGTGTGATATATGGATTTAGTGACACCAAAGTGAGGAAAGACTGTCTAAAGATGACTATTATTATTATTAGAGAGAGAGAGAGTTAATCAATCAGTTTATATTACTGCCATGCCTTATTTCTAGATCAGTATATTTACTATTACTCTCCATCACTATCTAGTCCAAATTACACTACATTTATTAGGTCAGTTATGATTTTTATCCATGTGTGACTCTGATATACTTCTAAAAGAACAACAAAACCGCCTTTATAGCCATTTTGACTGTTGTGTTTAGGTTATAAATGCTGTTTCTACTCCTGCTTGGACTGACCAAGATGTAGATGATGATGTTCAAGTTCCAGGATAAAGGTACAACAAACAAACAAAACAGTATAGACTTTTACCGTCGTAGCATAAAATGCCAATGTTGTTGTTCATTTTGTCCAAGTACTGGTAGTTCAAAAGGTCCATCTTGGTAAATAGCATTTATCAAACTAACGGGGAAACGCCAAAGTCTTTCTCCAACCGAGCTTAAAAAAAAAAAAAAAAGGCCCAGCCTTTAAAAAAGTCCTCTAAAATGTAACTTCAACCCGGATAGGGTCGAAAACTTTAACGCGAGGTATTCACACGACTGTCAAAAGAGCTGAAAGAAAAGTTTAAAGCCCTCGAAATGAATAGTTTAAGGACGAAGAAATAAAATAAAAATAACGCCGGATCGCCTCAGGTCTCCTCACAGCCCCGCTGCAAGTCCACTGCACTCACTGAGGCGGCGGGCGCGCGCACGCTCTGCTCTGCTCTGCTGCTCTCAACCGCCGACTCGGACACTGCGTATGCGCGCGACATCACTACACACCTCGGATGACAATACGCATGCGCGGCACATCCCTCGAGTTCCCCCTTCTTCCTGAATGAAGGCGGAATCCCAAACAGCTCCCAAATCCCCAAAATAAGTGCACTCAGTGAAACAGGAAAATAAGGGCTAGATTTGACCGCGCGCAGACGCATACAGAGTCCTGTCCAAAAGTCTTAGCACTCTTCTGAGGACAGATATGTTATACAGTTTTGTTTTACGACTTCTAAAATACTTCAGATTTCCAAACATTAAGAAGAAGAAACCTTTATTTGTCACATGAACACTTCAAGCACAGTGAAATTCATCCTCTGCGTTTAACCCATCTGAAGCAGCCTCATCTCATCTCATCTCATTATCTCTAGCCGCTTTATCCTGTTCTACAGGGTCGCAGGCAAGCTGGAGCCTATCCCAGCTGACTACGGGCGAAAGGCGGGGTACACCCTGGACAAGTCGCCAGGTCATCACAGGGCTGACACATAGACACAGACAACCATTCACAGTCACACCTACGGTCAGTTAACCTAACCTGCATGTCTTTGGACTGTGGGGGAAACTGGAGCACCCGGAGGAAACCCACGCGGACACGGGGAGAACATGCAAACTCCGCACAGAAAGGCCCTCGCCGGCCACAGGGCTCGAACCCGGACCTTCTTGCTGTGAGGCGACAGCGCTAACCACTACACCACCGTGCCGCCCCCTGTCTAGTCATGTTGTCATAAAATATATTGTATTTTATGCCAAAGAACACATCCAGTGGTGGAATGGCACTTTAAAGGCTTTATTTTTGAGGGAAATACTGCATGTACATCCAGGACATATTCTGACACTCCGGGCTTTTGACGAAGCTTTTCCCAGTTGTACAGCTCAGCAAGGAAACGTGGACCGGTAATAAATATTTTAAATGATACTCTGATCAGAATAGCAAATTTTAGACCGTATTTCATGCTCAGTGGCTGTCAATTTTAGCAGCCACAGATTTTCCAACAGGCATATTTTGTTAAATAATAAACAATGTGCAAACTGCATGAGTGACCGGTATTAAGATATTTCATCTTTTAAAAATGCCTCCATTGTCCGATTAAACTGATTTAACCATGCAATGCACAACACACCCTATGAATAAATAAGGTCAGGTACGTGAAATATCGTCACATGCCTAGCCATCATTAAAAGTTTGACGCTATATGGCTTGTCCATGTATTTATACATTGTGCAGAATGAACTGTAATAAAAGTTTATACAGGGAGTGAGTATTACCAGTCCAACCCTTAGAGTCACCAGTTAACCTAACCTGCATGTCTTTGGACTGTGGGGGAGCACCCGGAGGAAACCCACGCGGACACGGGGAGCACGGGCGCAGATAGGGGGGGGACGGGGGGATTCGTCCCACCCAGATTTAAATTCACCTCGTTCGGTCCCCCCCCACTTATAGGGAGGAAAAAACATCTATGCTGTCTTTCTTTGCATAAGGCAAACCTCACGGAAAAATCAAAAGACTAATTACCATTCGGTTTATTGAGGTGCACAGCAGTACATACATAGTTGCAACTGTGCAGACTGCACAGGTTGCGAGCTCGAGCTTGGTTGCTATGGTTACCCATAAGTTTGACAGGCATATCGGGGACAGCTCCTCCTAGTTCAGGACCCCAACACGGCATGATGAAGGGTGCCAAAAGGCAGAAAACGATTGCATCGTTTTTTCAAAAAAAAAAAACGACTGTAAGTAAACTGTGCCTTACTTTATCATATCACCTTGCAATTTTTTGATAGTCTGTTCAAAGTAATGTCGTAGTGAAAGTAAAATCGTACGGAGTAGAGATGCCTTTCTGGTAGCCTCCTTCTTTCGGTGGCAGCCTGTAGATACAGTGTTCAGAAGGCAGTTTTAATGTTTAATCTGGCGTTCCCTGCCATAATTTCAGCGAGCATATTGTTTCATAAGGAAACTTTGCGAAGAGTTGTTGACTGACTGCCGCTCACGCAACACACAGGCAGAGTTAGAAAGTCAGGATGCACTGGTTTACACTTTACACACACACACATAGCCCAGCCTCTCACTATGGTTAACAGTTGGAACTTGGCGGTTTTAAAACTAGTTTTGCAATTTCTGTGCGTGATGATAATGTGTAAACTTTGGATTTCCATAGGCTATGTTAAAATGTTATCATTGTCCTGGCCTGCAGGTAGTTCCTGGTGATGGCAGTGAGGGAGGTGAAATAACATGTATACACACTACCGTTCAAAAGTTTGGGGTCACCCAGACAATTTTGTGTTTTCCATGAAAAGTCACACTTTTATTTACCACCATAAGTTGTAAAATGAATAGAAAACATAGTCAAGACATTTTTCTGGCCATTTTGAGCATTTAATCGACCCCACAAATGTGATGCTCCAGAAACTCAATCTGCTCAAAGGAAGGTCAGTTTTATAGCTTCTCTAAAGAGCTAAACTGTTTTCAGCTGTGCTAACATGATTGTACAAGGGTTTTCTAATCATCCATTAGCCTTCTGAGGCAATGAGCAAACACATTGTACCATTAGAACACTGGAGTGATAGTTGCTGGAAATGGGCCTCTATACACCTATGGAGATATTGCACCAAAAACCAGACATTTGCAGCTAGAATAGTCATTTACCACATTAGCAATGTATAGAGTGGATTTCTGATTAGTTTAAAGTGATCTTCATTGAAAAGAACAGTGCTTTTCTTTCAAAAATAAGGACATTTCAAAGTGACCCCAAACTTTTGAACGGTAGTGTGTGTGTATATATAAATATATACATATACACACACACACACACACGTGTGTATATATATATATATATATATATATATATATATATATATATATATACACACACACACAAAATGGAATCATTTGCTGACAGCTCAGTCCCCCCCCAGTTCAAAAATCCTATCTGCGCCCCTGACGGGGAGAACATGCAAACTCTGCACAGAAAGGCCCTCGCCAGCTACAAGGCTTGAACCCGACGGGGGCCTTTCTGTGTGGAGTTTGCATGTTCTCCCCGTGTCCGCGTGGGTTTCCTCCGGGTGCTCCGGTTTCCCCCACAGTCCAAAGACATGCAGGTTAGGCTAATTGGTGGCTCTAAATTGACCGTAGGTGTGAATGTGAGTGTGAATGGTTGTCTGTGTCTATGTGTCAGCCCTGTGATGACCTGGCGACTTGTCCAGGGTGTACCCCGCCTTTCGCCCATAGTCAGCTGGGATAGGCTCCAGCTTGCCCACGACCCTGTACAGGATAAGCGGCTACAGATAATGGATGGATGGATAGTTCTACACTGGATGCCTTTCCTGCTGCAACGCTCCCATTTCTGGGCTTGAGAAACAAACACCTACGGTCAATTTAGAGTCACCAGTTAACCTAACCTGCATGTCTTTGGACTGTGGGGGGAACCGGAGCACCCAGAGGAAACCCATCTGAAGCAATGAACACACATTTTTCTGTAACAGTTCATTTTGTTCTGGAAAACTATGATATGATGTGGGCAAATAAGAGGGGCAACCACACGTAAACAGAGACTTAACTGACTGTAATGGCAAGGGCCTTGAATGTCTGAAACCTAGTATTTTTATTTAGGTTCAGGCGACTAGGAAGTCATGAACCAAAAGGGTATCGGGTCATTCCGTGCCAACTCACCTAAGGGTCCCCACATCACCGTCTCAGATTTTGCTCAAAAAATTCTATAATCAAGAATCATATGTTTGTACCACACATGCAAAATATTAGCTCCCAATTCATTGTAGTTTTGGAACTACAGGCCTTTGAAATTTTGATATCAAAATACCACATGACGAAATGGCTCTTTCCCCAACTTCAGAGACCCATAACTTTTTATTGCAGCTATCTAGACAGTTGTGTTTGCAGATTCTTACTGAATGATACCCACTCTTTTCAAATCTGTTGTCAGAAAGCCTCTGAAGGACATACGTTTTCCATAATGGGAAGCCAAAAATGACGTTTTGGCCAAAATCACATAAAATTCATTAAAACTCTAGGGGGCATAGTAGAAACATGAAGCTAGTTAGATTTTTTTCCTCACTACATAGTATTTGTAGGGTTGTTATCTGTTCACAGAAACATATTTTGCCATGAAATTTCAATTCCTGAATTTACAAAAAAAATTTTAACATCTTACGTCCTTTCCGAGGGGGCTAAAATAGGGCATTTTCGCCATCTTATTTGGTCATGTGGCTAGGGGTTTAGGATCTTCAAATTGGGACCTAAAAACAGCTATTTGGCCAAAAATGACAAAAACGCTGGGCAGCTTTTAATAAACAAGGGAATAATAAAGGGGTGTTTTGCACACAAATTAAGGCTTATAAGAACCTAATCTAGGCATACACATTTCCTGAACAACTTTTTCTGTATTGTATATTATTTTTTGCAATTAGAAAATTTTAGGTATAATTGCAATTTTTGTTGAATATCCTTGGAAAATATAGAAAAATAAAATTCTGGAGTAGTATTTTTTATATACTTCAAGGTTGTGTAAGCACAAAACATTTAGCAATGAGGTTTTATTTACATATTAACACATTCAATGATCCATGATCATGATGTTGAAAAACATCACAAGATTTGTACATAATTTAAAGTCAAATATGGGCATCCGTGATAATGGGTAATTCATTCACAGGCAGTACAGTTTCATGTGATGTGCTAAGACACTCATAAACTGTCATCTAGTAGTACATAAGTTAAAACTTAAGTCTTTCACAAGTTTGAAGTCATCCTCTGTTAGTTGGTAATGGCGTCCCCCACTTTTTATGTTTGGGGCCTCTACCACACAAAGGACATGAAGCAAAGGCACCCAACATTCATCTTTCCTGCTTTGTGGTGGCCATGAGAATGTGTTGCCTCGTCCTTGTCTCATGAAATTGACATACACATCATTTTCTTCTTCATTTCTGGTGACAATATTTCCAATGTACCATTTTCTGTCATAAACACAGGCAATATATTTGCCTGGCTGGTACATATTTGGTGCAGATTGGGACATTTGGCTTGGGGCCTGTAACTGGGACTGTAAAACTGGTGTGGTTTCAGGTCCTATGTCCACTACCGATGATGGTACCACATCAGAAGAAACCCTTCTCATCTCCAGCTGAGTGGGTGCAATTGGGCAGAAGCTGTGATGAGATCTTGTTCCAGGATAGAAAAAGTCACCACATCTTTAATTTATGAGGAAAATAGCCCATTCCCTCCAGAACTTGAAAAATATCAAGTCAACATTTTTGTCATTTTTGGCCAAATAGCTGTTTTTAGGTCCCAATAGAAAGAAAAATATGAATTTCTTGGGCAGACTACTACTAAAATATGAAAATTTGTATGTCAGTGTATGTAAATCTGAAATAGCTGCTAGTAGGAATTTTCCAATGTAGAGTTACAGAGTTCTGAATGTGGAAAAAAGTGAAAAATGATGAAACTGTCCATGTACAAAAAAAATTATTAAAATATGAAGCAAGGGGCGTTTGTTAAAAAAAATCAGGGAGTAGTTACATCTTATATGAGAGCATCTTCACAAAAAACTAGAAGATCCTAAACCCCTAGCCACATTAACAAATAAGATGGCAAAAATGCCCTATTTTAGCCCCCTCGGAAAGGACGTAAGATGTTAAAAATTTTTTTAAAAATTCAGGAATATAATTTTCATCGCAAAATATGTTTCTGTGAACAGATAACAACCCTACAATTACTATGTAATGAGGAAAACAATCTAACTAGTTTCATATTTCTACTAGGCCCCTTTGAGTTTTAATGAATTTTAAGCGATTTTGGCCAAAATGCCATTTTTGGCTTCCTATTATGCAAAAAGTATGTCCTTCAGAGGCTTTCTGACAACAGATTTGAAAAGAGTGGGTATCATTCAGTAAGAATCTGCACACACAACTTTCTAGATAGCTGCAATAAAAAGTTATGGGTCTCTGAAGTTGGGGAAAGAGCCAATTTCGACATGTGGTGTTTTGACATCAATATTTCAAAGGCCTGTAGTTCCAAAACTACAACATAATTGGGGGCTAATATTTTGCATGTGTGGTACAAACATATGATTCTTGATTAGAGAATTTTTTGAGTAAAATCTGAGACGGTGATGTGGGGGAGTTCCTGAAATTTAGGTGAGTTGGCACGGAATGACCCTATCATCAGGGCTGGTATCAGTACTGAGCCTGAGTAACAACTGCAACAACATGTACAAACATACTATAGAGCAGCACGGTGGTATAGTGGTTAGCACGGTCGCCTCACAGCAAGAAGGTTCTGGGTTCGAACCTAGCAGTCGTCGAGGGCCTTTCTGTGTAGAGTTTGCATGTTCTCCCCATGGGTTTCCTCCGGGTGCTCCGGTTTCCCCCACACTCCAAAGACTTGCAGGTTAGGTTAATATGGGATGACCTTGGGCTGAGGTGCCCTTGAGCAAGGCACCTAACTCCCAACTGCTCCCCGGGTGCTGTTAGCATGGCTACCCACTGCTCTGGGTATGTGTGCGTGCACTGCTTCAGATGGGTTAACTGCAGAGAGGAAATTTCTTTCACACACAGTCAGAGCAGTGGGCAGCCATACTAGAGCACCCGGGGAGCAGTCAGGGGTTAGGTACCTTGCTCAAGGGCACTTCAGCCCAAGGCCGGCCCACGTTAACCTAACTGCATGTCTTTGGACTGTGGGGTTAAACCGGAGCACCCGGAGGAAACCCATGCAGACACGGGGAGAACATGCAAACTCCACACAGAAAGGCCCTCGCCGGCTGCTGGGTTCAAACCTAGAACCTTCTTGCTGTGAGGCGACCGTGCTAACCACTACAGCACCGTGCCACCCAAAATTAGTTTTCCAGAACAAAATGAACTGTTACAGAAAAATGTTTGGATGTCAGTCAAAAAATAAAAAATAAAATAAAAGCAGCAGGTTACACAGGAGACACTTTTCAGACCAAAACATAAGGAAGACTACTGGGGGTTTGCTGCAAAATTAAGAGCCAAGTATGACAGTCAGGAGTTTGCATGTTCTCCGGGTCCAAAGACATGCAGGTTAGGTTAAAGTGCATATTCTGGACCAATTTCGTGGGTTTTTTTTATACGAAAAGTATGTCCCTTTACACACTCATCCAGAAAGGTAATTTTGCACAAGGCCATCTGTCTACAGCAGAAAAAAATAAAATAACAAAACACGTCTGGAAATATCCCAAGGGAGTCTGGAGCCAGAATTGTGACGTTATCTGTGGAAGTGCGAGCAGGCTGCGCGAGCTTTGCACGGTTTCAGTGCACAGCCTGTGTAGACCAAGCGCTCCCATTTCTCTCTCATTGTCCGGTCTTTTGGAAAACAATGAGTACTAATCCCATCATGATTGGTGTTGCTACACCCTCCTACGATACATCTGTTAACCATTTTAATAATTACGTGATAACGTTGAAGAAATTTGCAGAAAACCACCAGGTCGTTTTCTCATAAACAAACCAGCGCTGACGTAGGATACAGAGGGAGGCGTCCCGCACGCGACGTCATGAAAATCAGTGTTTGCCGGGAAATTCAAATGCCAAGTTTTTTCAGAGGCGGACCAATTCGCCTCAAATGGCTTGATTTCAACTGAATTTTTCTGGTATTGCGCAAGGTAAAAAAATTGCACAGAATACAGAATGTGACAGATATTTGACCAAAGTTTAATATAAAATAGGAGAATTACATTGATCTTGCTCCTGAATTTACCCGTGATATGCACTTTAATTGGTGGCGCTAAATTGACCGTAGGTGTGAATGTGAATGGTTGTTTGTCTCTATTGGCCCTTTTCCACTACCCTTTTTCAGCTCACTTCAGCTCACTTCAGCCCAACACGGCTCGCGTTTCGACTACCAAAGAACAGCACGACTCAGCTCGCTTCAGCCCTGCTTAGCCCCTAAAACTCGCACCGTTTTGAAGTGGGGCTGAAGCGAGCCAAAGCGAGCCGAGTGAGGCTGGGGGCGTGAGCAGACACTCCCCTGTGCACTGATTGGTGAGGGGGAGTGTCCTCACACGCCCACACACGCCCCGCGAGCACGCTGGGATCTGTAAACACCGTAAACCCGGAAGAAGAATAATTACTTATTACGAGAATTTCTGAAGCCTTATGCGCCTCGCCTCATCTATACGCTCTTGCCAGTATCTGTTGGCGTTGTCGGTGACAACAAGCCACAGCACCAAGACCAGCAACACTAACGACTCCATGTCCTCCATGTTTATTGTTTACTATCCGGGTCGTGAGACTACCGCTTAAAAGGTCACTGATGTCATTGTTTGCGCTGCTTAACGACATCACGTGACGTCCACCCACTTTCACTAACTCCACCCAATGTGTCCACCCACTTCCAGCCAGCACGGTTCAGCGCGGTTGTAGTCGAAATGCAACTTCAATAGCCCCGCTCAGCTCGACTCAGCCCAACTCAGCATGGCACGGCTCAGCCGCGTTTGTAGTGGAAAAGCGGCATACGTGTTAGCCCTGCGATGACCTGGTGTACCCCGCCTCTCGCCCATAGTCAGCTGGGATAGGCTCCAGCTTGCCCACGACCCTGTACAGGATAAGCGGCTACAGATAACGGATGGATGGTGTGACAGGCCAAGTCTCTAGAAGAACTGTGGCTGGTTCTGTAAGATACTCAGTAAAACTTACAGCTCATTTCCTTATAAAACTGCACTCATTGCACCGGAGACGACTATTTTTAAGCAAAAGGTCATCACACCAAATATTGACTTTGTTTCAGGTGAACATATTCACAAATGAGCGAAGCGAATGAGTGAAAATATTTCCAACACAAGATGATAAACTTCATATCTTCACACCACCATGTAATGTTCTTTTACAGTGTCTTGTAAAAGTATTCATCCCCCTTGGTGTTTGTCCTGTTTTGTCGCATTACAAGCTGGAATTAAAATGGATCTTTGGAGGGTTAGCACCATTTGATTTACACAACATGCCTACCACTTTAAAGGTGAAAATTGTTGTTTTATTGTGACACAAACAATAATTAAGAGGAAAAAACAGAAATCTGGACTGTGCATAAGTATTCACCCCCTTTCGTATGAAACCGCTAAATAAGAGCTGGTCCAACCAATTCACTTCATAAGTCACGTAATTAGTTGATTAAGATCCACCTGTGTGCAAAGTGTCACATGATGTCCGTATAAATCACCCTGTTCTGGAAGGACCCTGACTCTGCTACACTACTAAGCAAGCAACATGAAAACCAAGGAGACTCCAAACAGGTCAGAGACAAAGTTATGGAGAAGTATAGATCAGGGTTGGATTACAAAAAATATCCCAAACTTTGAATATCCCACAGAGCACCATTAAATCCATTATAGCAAAATGGAAAGAATATGTCACCACTACAAACCTAACAAGAGAAGGCCGCCCACCAAAACTCACAGACAGGGCAAGGAGGGCATTAATCAGAGACGCAACAAAGACACCAAAGATAACACTGAAGGAGCTGCAAAGATCCACAGTGGAGATGGGAGTATCTGTCCATAGGATCACTTTAAACTGTACACGCCACAGAGCGGGGCTTTATGGGAGAGTGGCCAGAAAAAAAAAAGGTCACTGCTTAAGAAAACATGTTTGGAGTTTGCCTAACAGCATGTGGCAGACTCCCCAAACACATGGAAGAAGATTGTCTGGTCAAACGAGACAAAAATTGATCTTTTTGTCCATCATGGGAAATACCATGTGTGGCGCAAACCCAACACCCTGAGAACACCATTCCTACAGTGAAGCATGGTGGTGGTAGCATCATGCTGTGGGGATGTTTTTCATCTGCAGGGACAGGAAAGCTGGTCAGGACTGAAGGAAAGATGGATGGCACTAAATACAGGGCAATTCTGGAGGAAAACCTGTTTGAGTCAGCCAGAGCTTTGAGACTGGGATGAAGGTTCACGTTCCAGTAGGACAATGACCCTGAACATACTGCTAAAGCTACACTGGAATGGCTTAACGGAAAACATTTAAATGTCTTGGAATGGCCTTGTCAAAGCCCAGACCTCAATCCGAGAATCTGTGGCATAACTTGAAGATTGCTGTACACTAACGCAACCCATCTAACTTGAAGGAGTTGGAGCAGTTTTGCCTTGAGGAATGGACAAAAATCCCAGTGGCGAGATGTGCTAAGCTAATAGAGACATACCCAAAGAGACTTGCAGCTGCAATTGCAGCAAAAGGTGGCTCTACAAAGTATTGACTTTGGGGGGCGGGTGAATACCTATGCACACTCCAGATTTCTGTTTTTTCATCTTCTTGTTTGTGCCACAATAAAACAACAATTTTCACCTTTAAAGTTGTAGGCATGCTGTGTAAATCAAATGGTGCTCACCCCCCAAAATACATTTTAATTCCAGCTTCTAACGCGACAAAACAGGACCAACACCAAGAGGGATGAATACTTTTGCAAGACACTGTATATTATATGGACACAGCCACAGAAAATATGCACGTTAATCAAAAAAAGGTTTGACAGCGTGCGTCTAGTCAGCAGGAAAACACTGTGCGTGATGTCACTGGAGTGAAATACTGGGAATTATTCTATCCACATTCACTGGATATGAGCAATCATGTGCTCTGATTGGCTACTCTGCTACGAGGCTATCAGCTCATATACCATGAGTAGAGAAAAACAAAATGGCGCACTGTGTTGCTGAACTAACCAAGGACAAAATAAAAACTCTACTTGAAAACAAAACCCCAATAAAATGCAAAAAAGTGACAAAATATGGAATGAAAGTATCTTTTTTTAATGTTTCAAGAATTATCATTATAACATTTTTCACAAATTGCTACTGTCATTTCGCCAATTTGTTTACATTCTAAGTGGAAATTATTTTGTTGGACGTTTTGTATAAAGTTTTTATTTATCGAATCTGCAAAAAATTAAAAGTAAAAATGCCCTCTTTCTCAAAATCAAGTGAATGTGGATGTAATGAAACAGTTATTCCACTCAATCTCATCATACATGGCTTATAGCCGACTTGATGCTCATGCGCAACTCGATTTCGTGAAATAACTTAAATGACACTCAGATCCATGATATATGTATTTTGTATGAAGAATGCGAGTTTTTCAACATGAGAAAATAAACTTCATATCTTCGCACCAACGTGTGATTTTCTTTTTCTTAGGCCCACTTTACACGGGGACGGTCTGAAACAAAAACGCAAAAGTCCGTTTTCGTTCTCACTTTTTTTCCGCGTCTACACGACCGTTTTCAAGGAGGAAATCTGCGTCTATACGGTGACGCATAAATGTGTGGAATTCAATTGGATGTGCATGCCAGGCGGCTAGGTGGTGCTGTGAAAGGCCTCCGCTATGTCTGCACGCATGCGCAACGTCTTCCGTCTTGTCTGATCTGCACATCTGCGCCGCGAAAACTTTGACTACTCTGGCTATGGCTACTCGTGAGGTTAAGAAAAACTTCGTCTGGACAGACGAGGAGGTGGAACTCCTACTTCAAGCCACGTTGGACTACAAAACAGCAAAAACACTAAACGGAATTGACTGGGAATCAATTGACTTTCTTACTTCCCGGGCTGGCATGTACAGTATATGACATATGTATGACGTAAACGCGTACCCGACGTGAGCAGATCCCAGCAGAGTTTCGCGTATTGGGTAGTTTAGACGGATATGCAACGGGGGCTGTTTTTAACTTATCCACTCTGGAAGGCGTTTTCAATTTTTTCCGTTTTTCAGCCTCAGAAACGCCGTCCCCGTGTAGACGAAAGGCACTTCCGATAAAATATTTAGTCGTTTTTACCCGACAGCGTCCTCGTGTAAACGAGCCCTTATACAGGCACATCCACAAACAAAAAGTTACCAAATTTGTCAAAACAATTCATCGATTTCCTCACGAGTGACATACTGAGATTTATATCACAGTTTTGAATCTCCATATCCTGGATGTATCTCATGTGAAAAGTACGAGTGGCGTATTTCCCAGTAAAACACTTGCATGGGCGCCGCCAGGGAGGGAAAGGTTAGAACAATTCTAGGGGCCCAGCACTGCCATGGGGCCCTTTAAGGGGCTGATGATATGCTTTTAATGATTTTAATAAGATTTTTGAAATAACAACAATGCAATATTCCATCTGGTAAAATGAGCTAATTGAACAAGGTTGTCTATTTCTTGAGTTCTTCAACATATTGTCATTTAACCCTCCCCCTTTTGCGAAATGGTACGGTCCAGTTCTGGTAGAAGCGCGATGCGTTAAATCTGTGTGCTGATCAGTGCAACGCTACTTGCTGCTGTGTTGCGGTGCAGCAGCCAGCCAGCCAGCAGTGGAGTGCGTACAGTCTATGATTGCTAAATATGAAGAGTGGCTGTCAAAAACGTAAAGAAAGGCAGCTGAAAGCTGAGAGGGACCGGAGAGGCAGGCAACTGGTCACTCAGTTTTTCCTAAAGAAAGGTAGCTATCGCTCATGTGTGTTCAAAATATTAGCGAATGGTAAATGAACAGTATGAACGTGGTTGGATTAGCCTATCAAGAGAACACTTTTACAGTTTGTACAGTGACTTTTTTTCCATTTTAATAACTGAACTGACTTGTGTGATAAACAAGATGAAATATTACGTTATGCTGGTGCTAATAACTAGTGCTAATAACCAGTTTCATAACTAATGGGGTGCCCTAAATATGCACAGATTCAGCCTCAGGGGGACCTCCGCCCTACCAAACCACTGAACCCCCCTTTGGAGAAGGAGGTGAGCAGCAATACAACCCATAAATGCTTTAGGATTGAAGTTTTTAATGAGCGAGTGCCATGTACAGTTTGCTAGATTAAAGTGTTGCTAATAACGGACACCAGTCAAGTGTTTGACATGGTTACGTGTGTGGAATGTTCACACGTTCTAAACCATTGGTTTCAAATTGAGAGAAATTGGAGAAAGCGCAGCACACATAAAAGAGGGATAGAGGTTACAACATATGAAGAAATACGTACGTAATTGATCAAACATATTCCCTTTTTGCAGAACGGTACACGCAGCTTTCTACCTAACACGTAACAATCCATGGGATTTCCATAGGTATTTTGATGCTGGGTAGAAAACTTTTTCTATGATTTATTAGCAGTCACGTCACACATTTCACTACCAATTGTCCTCGCACAAGAAGGACAATCTAAATCTTGAATTTTCATTTGTGATTGTAAATGCACCAGAATTAGTCACTGACCAGTTTTCATCTAGTCCCTGGTAGGTTCATCTCATCTCATTATCTCTGGCCGCTTTATCCTTCTACAGGGTCGCAGGCAAGCTGGAGCCTATCCCAGCTGACTACGGGCGAAAGGCGGGGTACACCCTGGACAAGTCGCCAGGTCATCACAGGGCTGACACATAGACACAGACAACCATTCACACTCCCATTCACACCTACGGTCAATTTAGAGTCACCAGTTTACCTAACCTGCATGTCTTTGGACTGTGGGGGAAACCGGAGCACCCGGAGGAAACCCACGCGGACACGGGGAGAACATGCAAACTCCACACAGAAAGGCCCTCGCCAGCCCCGGGGCTCGAACCCAGGACCTTCTTGCTGTGAGGCGACAGCGCTAACCACTACACCACCGTGCCGCCCCCCTGGTAGGTTAATACATAAAATGTAATAAAGTCACAAACTCAAGGTCCACGGGCTATCAAAAGTCAAATAATGACAATAGTGCAATTGTGACGAGGGTGGGCAAAGTTGGGGGGCCCAAAATTCTAATCTTTCATGGGGCCCAAAATTTCTGGCGGCGCCCCTGACACTTGCATCCGTATAATATAATCGCTGTACATAGTGAAAATCGAAAATATAAATAAAGTTGAAAAATTGGCCAGTTAAATGAAATGGTCATTTAGACATGTGTAATAGTTTATAATTGGAAGCATCCTTAAAAGCTTCACAAATACCAAAAATCCACTTTCTAAAGCCATCAATGCAAACCAGATGTTCTTAATGTACTTTATAGAAGTAAAACACAGAAGCCATGCTGGGTGGTTTCTAGCAATACTCTAGTGCCCCCTTGTGGCAAACATTGTGTTGAATCAGCTTAAATCAAAACAAGATATTTAAAACCTCATTTAAAAAAAAAAATCAGTGTAATTTATGCCCACATTTTCACTTTCCACAAGCTTGAAGAGATCACTCTCAACATATAATGCTTTATGCAGGGTGTTATGCTCTATGAATGGTGTAATACAGCCTGTGTAGTGTACATTTGCATGCTTAGCAACATTTGAGACTGTCATTTTCTTCTTATAAAACAGAAATTAAGCATACCTGCATGAATTTATATATTATTAGTGCACAGGACTAATAATCAGACAAAAATCGTTCCTCTATACTGGTATACGGAAATGGCAAAAGACGATACAGGAGCAATACAAAAGACAACGCATTCAATAGTATAGTGTAAAGAATGAAGCCTAAACAGAGGACATGAGAGCATAACATTTAACATTTTGTAAAAGCAGACGGTTGACGGTCAAACCAGCAAGACGACTACGTCTTGCATAATTATTATAGATAGGGTGTGCCTGTCTACAGTGTTTTCCCACAAAGATAAACTGTAAGATTACTTGTGTCTAATTGTGCTGGTTAGTCGTTACTGATCAGCATGCCTGACCGGTTAATACAAAAAAGTAAAACGCTGGGTGTTACACGGTCATTAATTTGCATGTAGGACTAACAGGTTTCGTCTGAATAACCTGGCCAAAGCTACACTGACAGATAATGAATAGAAATTCTAAATGATTTTTGAATAATGAAAAAAGAAATTACCAAAGGAGTGCAGTGTTGTATAGTAACGAAGTAAAAATACTTCATTACTGTACTTAAGTACATTTTGGGAGATTTTGTACTTTACTTGAGTTTTCATATTTTTGAGAACTTTCACTTTTACTTCACTATATTTTTTAACTTAATTGCATACTTATACTCCGATACATTTTCAAAGAGCCGTTTAGTTACTCGTTACAAAAAAAGAAAGGAAAAAAAAAACGTGTTTTAACCCCACTGACTGCAACGAAGTCAGGACGTGCCTGGGCTTGTTCACCTATGGAAGCAATTTTGTGCCAAAATGTTCATACAATACTTTTGAAATATCAAACGAAAACGACAAATCAAAATCCAAAAAAAGAACAAAAAGTCAATTTTTTTAGACTGGCAAACAAATTATTCGTGTAATCGTGCAAAATCTCAGTCTATTACTCTTCAGAAACCTTTTATTTTTGTTCCGCGTCTTTCTCAGTTTTGCTTGACGTAATTTATTTTGGTTGCGATTCCAGCTTTCTCGTTTGCGCTCCCTGACTTTTTGCTTGCAGTTTTGGCACAAACTTGACGTGTGGGTGGGCTGTCCAGGAATGCATTCCCATTGGCTAACTTGTGTTTGACTGACAGCTACGCTCAGCCATTCCCTACTCGGATTGAATTAATTCAACAAAGTGTAAATTCAATATCATAGTCGCCACTGAAGTCCACTCGATCCTTGTTTAGCGTCAGTGGATCGGTCACTCGTCAAACAGTCCGCCAGAATCCGAGTAGGGAATGGCTGAGCGTAGCTGTCAGTCAAACACAAGTTAGCCAATGGGAATGCATTCCTGGACAGCCCACCCACACGTCAAGTTTGTGCCAAAACTGCAAGCAAAAAGTCAGGGAGCGCAAACGAGAAAGCTGGAATCGCAACCAAAATAAATTACGTCAAGCAAAACTGAGAAAGACGCGGAACAAAAATAAAAGGTTTCTGAAGAGTAATAGACTGATATTTTGCACGATTACACAAATAATTTGTTTGCCAGTCTAAAAAATTTGACTTTTTGTTCTTTTTTTGGATTTTGATTTGTCGTTTTCGTTTGATGTTTTAAAAGTATTGTATGAACATTTTGGCACAAAATTGCTTCCATAGTTCACCACTTGCGCATGACAACCAGTAGGCTACACCTGTTGGCTTCACGCAGTAAGCAGAAAGCTAGCTTCGCAATCAACAGGCCTGATGGAAGAGGAGACGGAGACAGCAGCTACTTCGGCTACAAATGAAGAGGAACCTGATGATGAGCACCCCGGCCGTATTTGAACACAATGTTCTCTTACGTTGATGTGAAGGATTCGTCCTATCGAATGAAGTGCCTCTTATGCCTTCCAAAAAACGTGGAAATTCTCTCTTATTGAAACTCCCCGTCCAATCTAAAGAAACACATCGAGGTTTTCTCAGGTTTTTCAGTTTTCTCCAAAATTACTTTTTTCTTTTGATTATTATGACAGCAATTGGTCGTGTATGCACCTCCATAGTTTATAAAGTACAATAACAGTAGCAGCTTTTTTTTATGTTTTTTTTTCTTAATGGTGTGATGTACGCCTAATTTTCAGTACTTTCTTAGTTTAAAAAACAAAGGAAAAAAATGAGAAAAAAAGTGTCAAAACTGTGGTCTCCATCTTCAGATGCCAGATAGGCAGCTTCATTTTTCTCCCAATTTATTTTTTTCTTGTTTATAATGGTTGTGTGCACACCTCTATTTTCAGCAGTGTAATTGCTTGTCATGAACCATTGGTGACAAATTACCTTCAGTTTACCAAAATATTACAAATATTACAAATTCAGATTGCCTTTGCTTGTTTACTTTTTCGTGTATTTTTAATTACATTACTTGAGTACATTTATTTTTGCATTACTTGTCATACTTAAGTGCAAGAAATGTCAGATACTTTAAGACTTTAACTCAAGTAACATTTCAGTCAGTGACTGAATGACTTTACCAAAGTCATTTTTTGGAAGGGTACCAATACTTTTACTTGAGTGTGATTTCCCAGTACTTTATACAACACTGAAGGAGTGAGCATATCACACCCAACCTAAAATTATTATAGACTATATTATTCTATCATTATTATTTATTAGAGTATTATATTAAATTATATGCTTGTTTTAGTGCTAATCTTGGGTGGAAATCAGTAGTGCCCAGGACAATCAGATTCCATGTCCAATGACTTTTTGGCATATTCAGTCCTCGTCGACTTTAATAGGAACATATATACACCTGCTCAATTATGCAGTTATCTAATCAGCCCAGCATCTGGGCAGCAGTAGAATGTATAAAATTGTGTAGATACAGGTTCAGATAGAGCTTCAATTAAAGGAGAACTGAAGGCAAATTTATCATCATCAAAATTCTATTTCTCATTTTATAAAATGTAGGAATGCATTTCTGACAGCTATTTTGTCGTTGCTGTAGCAAGTTATGAGTGTTTGAAATATGCTCTGTAATATATCAGTCCATATGTCAAAGCAATGGCCGTAAACGAGATTCGCGGAGACCTGTGCGAGACTTCGTAGGACGGAAGTAAAACGTACAGCGGAAATCAAAGTGACCAACATCTGCCAACGTTGTCAAAAGACGCTCGCGCCCTCCTTTGAATGCTGACGTAATCAAGCCGGAAGTTTTCCCTGTGTCCGAAATCGCTCCCTGCTCACTGTATGGACCCTTTTCACGTGACGTCACGACAAACGCGGCCGCCATTTTGGACGTGTACTACCAGTAGTTTACCACAGCCAACATTGAGGAACGGCAGCAAAGAAAGTTTTTACTTTCAGCAAGACTTCCATCATGCCACTATATTGTTGTGCACCTGGATGTAGTAACCATCAACAAACAAGGCAAGGGTTATCATTTTATCGGATCCCGACGGAGAAGATGGATAGCGGCCATTAACAGACTGGCAGCCCTCGGCATACCAACGCTTGTGTAGTGACCACTTTGTTGGAGGTAAGACGAATAAAATTAGCCAGAAAAGGCATTACATTGCTGTTAACATTCTGTGGCGGCGAGCGTGTAACCAAATAGGCTAAAATAACCCATTGTAACCTCTTTGTTCTTCTGTAGTAGCTATTGTTGACTAGCTAATGTCAACAAGTAGCTGGTATGTTACTGTAGCAATGTTTACGTTCAGTCATTTGGATGACTGTTAAAACCTTTCAGTCTCAAGTTTTTCCTTTACTGTATTTACTAGTTTACTGTAATTATGATCCGGCAGCTATTTACACCGGATCCAGTGTAAATAGCTGCCGGAGCCAACGTCCGAGGTTCCGGAGCGCGCTCCGGCTTGCTCTCCCTCAAATTAAGCAGCGCGCGCCGGCTTGCTCCCGGAGTGCTCCGGCCGAGGTTCCCCTCAAATTAAGCAGCGCGCGCCGGTTTGCTCCGGAGCAAGCCGGAGCGCGCTCCGTAACCTCGGCCGGAGCACTCCTGGAGCAAGCCGGAGCGCCCTCCGGAACCTCGGCCGGAGCACTCCGGGAGCAAGCCGGAGAGCGCTCTGGAACCTCGGACGTTGGCGTGTATGTGTATGGCGATGGGTTTTTAACGACATAGGTATACAGATCATGTGGGCGGAAGTCAGGTAAAGACGAGGCTTCGTGTACTTCCGTACGTCAGTGAACAATCCTGGTGGAAGCAGGTAAACGTCGTTCTCTAAGCCTGCTAACCTCAATTTTTGCAAATACCTCTCCCTCTGCTCGCCCTGTAAATGCCCTACGTCGCTGGATAGTGAAGGTGTTTTCTGCATCTCGCTCCTTTTTCTTTTATGTTTTTCGTTTGTCGCCTTCCTCGCATTCAAACTGATTCGAGCCGAAGTCCACTACATGTCCAAAATGGCGGTCGTGTTTACGAAGGTCACGTGACTGAAAAGGGTCCATAGGGCACTATATAGTGGGGACGCCATTTTGTAGTGCTGTCCGAAACCTTAGTGAGGATTATGTGGGAAATGCGCTCAGTATAATATGTACTGATCACAAAAATACACTAAAACATTTCAAATTGGTTTAACTTGGAAATGCAAGTTCACCTGCTGCCTTGAAAACGCAAGTTAACTCAATTTGACAATTATCTTTGTTTCAACTCAGAAAAAGTCTCAATTAGTCAAGGCAACCAAGTAATTAAGTCTAACCTTTGAAAACTTGCACAGATTAGTTCAAATTAAAAACACTTTTCAGAGCTCATTGAACTAAAGAGAAAAAGTAAGTGGACATAACTAAACAAGGATGAAATGTTTTACAGTGCACATGCATGTATTTATTGTTTCGAAAACCCACCAGCCGCCTGATCTGGCACGTTTTAATTGTGCGACAGTAATGACGTAAATACCAGCGCAATGGACTAGTCCTTATCCTGTCGTCTTTCCAACTCTTCTCTACTCCACGTTGGTTCGAAGTCGTATGGAATAATCTCCATCACTGATGAAGCTGGCAAATCTCGAAATTCATCTAAATTGGAACGATATGGCGATCTGGCCGCTGACTAAACAGTTTTCAAAATGGCGGCGCTGACACTTCGTGAAGATCGCGCGGATAAGCGACGCCTGCCGTGGACCATACCAACTACATTCAACATGGCTAAAAACCGAAAAGGCCGATAAGTGTAATCAGGGTTTTTTCTAGAAAAATTTAGTATGAGGGCGCTCACCATGGCGAGGGAGCGAAGCGACCGGGGGGGATGGTGCCGGTTGTCTGTCCCCCCCCTCCGCCGTGCGAAGCCTTTGAAAAATTGAGGCTCCAATGGGACATTCTGAGGCTATCTGAGAGGGAAATTGTAACAAATTGTCTGTCAACATTGAAAAAGAAAGAAGTAATCTTCTTCTGCCCCGGACAGTCTTTGGCTTTCTTCCGTTTCGTGCCGCGGGATGACCTCTTTAAATGCCCAAGTGTCAACAAAAACAACTCGCGAACTACTTCTGTCAAAAGCTCCCGCGCCGGTGGGTGAAAGGTCATTCAGTCTCGAGAAATCTCGCTCTACAAGTCAGCTGACCTTGTATGTAACCCATGTCAAATCCCGCGAGAGCAGCCGCGACAAGTAAACAACTAAACAACATGGCGCCTCAGACTGGAAAACAACAATTCGGATTGTTTTTGCACCGTCTGGCGGTATATCTACTATGATTGGAATATTTTTGGAGTAATTATAACGTATTTGATGATCAGACACATTGTCACATGGTGTTGCTGGGATGTTTTCACGGAGAAAAGATCGTTTTGAGAAAGATTGCATGTTGTGCAGTAGCATAAGTGCATGGCCTAAGTGTGACTTGGGGTTCAATCGGCATTTCAGTAAGGGGGCACACGCCGAGAGTAAGAGGGCGCAGCGCCGCTGTTCCCCGGTTTAGACGAAAGCCTGAGTGTAATATAATATGCCAATCTGAGTCATGATATAAGGTTAATAAAACCGAAAACGTAATTGAATATCACGTCAATTAAGAAATAAAGCAAGTTTTAAAATGACTTCAGTTCCACTTTAATGCTTCATCAAACATCAAAATGAAGAAAAAGTGTCATCTCTGGCAACTCATCGAACCACTCTTTACCACCATGGTGAGCAGAAAAGCATGAGCTGCGACTTATGCCCCTGTGAATTTTGCTACGTTCACACTGCAAGGCTTAATACTCAATTCCGATTTTTTTGTGAAATCCGATTTTTTTGTGAGGTCGTTCACATTAACAAATATATGCGACCCTCAGTATGAACGAAAAGCGACCTAAAAGTGTTCCGCATGCGCATTGCAGGATACGACGACGTCACACGCAGTGAGCATGGCCAGTGTTTACGGAAGTAAAACCGCCCGGTTGCGGTATGACTCATCCAATCTAGCTTGAATAGCTGCATCCCCCCAAATGGAAATCAGCTCCCTAACCTCTGCGTCCTTCCACTGAGAAGATTCAGAAC
Organism: Neoarius graeffei; assembly: GCF_027579695.1. Classification (NCBI taxonomy): domain Eukaryota; kingdom Metazoa; phylum Chordata; class Actinopteri; order Siluriformes; family Ariidae; genus Neoarius; species Neoarius graeffei. The sequence continues at coordinate 22,511,784 of NC_083594.1, forward strand.
CTTCACAGCCCGAAGCGTCCCTCGCATTGATATCATGCACAGGGGTGCAGATACGTTTTTTGAACTGGGGGGGACAAAAAACTGGGGGGGACAAAGCTGCCAGAAAACCAACCCCGATATGCCTGTCAAACTTGTTGTTAGTAACCATAGCAACCAAGCTCGAGCTCGCAACCTGCACAGTCTGCGCAGCTCAACCAACCGAATATCAGTCTTTGTTTTGTTTTATGTGAGTTGTTGCAACTATGTATACACTGCCGTGCACCTCAATAAACCGAATGGTAATTAGTCTTTTGATTTTTCCGTGAGGTTTGCCTTATACAAAGAAAGACAGCATAGACGTTTTTCCTCCCTATAAGTGGGGGGGACTGAACGAGGTGAATTTAAATCTGGGTGGGACGAGTCCCACCCTCTATCTGCGCCCGTGATTATGCGCCATGTTGTTGTAAATTTTTTTGAGAGACCCGCCGCCTACTTCAGCGCAGAATAGTGACGTTTGTGGCTTGTTGATGACGTGTAAGTCGGATGAATGCGACCTGGCGGTTCAGACTGAAGTCGCGTATGAAAAGAGCGGATAGGAATCGGAATTAGCACCACATATCCAAACGGCCTGGGTCGGATTTGAAAAAATCGGATCTGTGTCGTTCATATTGTCAATAAAAGATCGGATACAGGTCACATATGGGCGAAAAGATCGGATTTGAGTCACTTCAGCCTGCAGTGTGAACGTAGCCTTAGACTGGTACCAAAATCCAGAATTGTGACACCCAAAGGCATTTTTGAGACAAAGTCGGCAAACAGTCTTATTTTGTCAATTTGGGTGTGCCGAATTCAAATCTGCAATATGCCGAGCTCTATCTCACCTCTGTTGACCTCTAGAGGTCATTGAACTTTGGGCCTGTAAACGTCTCAGCTGAACCCAGTTTCTCAGCTTTCTAAGGAATGAAATGTACTAAAATGATTAATGAAGTTATTAATGAAGTTGTTTTTTGTAAAGGCTTTACCCCGTTTAAAACAAAACAAACAACAAAGAAAAAAATATACTAACCCTGATTAACCTGTATACCCTGTATGCCCCCACATTTTGTATGCTGCTGAATCTGTCCTTTTTTCAGTAGCTTTGTATAAACAATAACCGCTAAATGTAATGCAATGTTATGTAAGGTGATCGCCTAGGCATTCTCATTGTGAAAAGTAAGTCACATGTACATGGACTGGCATTTAATGTTGTATTTGTTCCTTTCTATTTGTTTTTTGTCTGTTCATATTCTTTTTGGGGGAATAAAGTCAGTTTAAAAATGCCGTTAAATGCATAGGCCTATAGGCCAAGTTTAATGACCTTGAGGTTATCAGAGGTCATATGTCGTTTTACAAATGAAAAATGAATTCAGCACCCAAACATTTAACAAACAAGGCCATTTGCTAACTTCATTAATCATTTTAGTACATTTCATTCCTTAGAAAGCTGAGAAACTGGGTTCAGCTGAGACGTTTACAGGCCCAAAGTTCAATGACCTCTAGAGGTCAACAGAGGTCAGATAGAGCTCGGCATATTGCAGATTTGAATTCGGCACACCCAAATTGACAAAATAAGACTGTTTGCTGACTTTGTCTCAAAAATGCCTTTAACTCCTTAAATAAGCACTTTTTTGAATTTTGGTACCAGTCTAAATAACTTAGAACTACGCCCATGAAGTAATGCTAGCACCTGAAGATAATTATACTCAGTAAATATTTAGGAGATGTTGTACCTGGGAATAATGATCTAGTAATTACCTAGTAGTTATGCATGTATGTAATTCAAACAGGGTCATAAAAGACAATAATTAATATCTACACTGTCAAAGACAAACGCTCCAGCTCAGACCTCAAGGAGGGACTTTACGGCCACAGCAGGAAACAGTCGCTGAGGCTCTTGGTTTTAATCATGCTTGTTAGGTTTTAGTCAAGAAAACACTCGGATTCTAAAATGTAAAAACGGGGAATTTGTACCTTTACTGATAGTGTTAATATAGTTCAGGTTAATATTTTCTTTTTTGACAAAAAAATTGTTTGGATTTGTCTACTCGTTTTGTGCCACTGCTTATCCGACCACCATTTAACATTTTTCTCAGGCACATGTTTAAGACTTCAGCTAGCAATCAGAGTTGCCCTTTCAGATGTGTAGAAATAACGCGAGTGAATAATTTTCCGGCTGCTATACGTCCGGTACTTTCCCACACAATCCCGTAATCAGATTCACTGTGAGGCAGAATCAGGTATTCGGATTATAGACTTGAACGCGTATATTAAAATGTCAATCTTCGACAGTTTCACTGTTGTGAATTTTGTTTTTAGATTTTCTGCTCTAAGAATTGCTATGGTAAAAGAAAAAGGAAGGAAAAAATCTACATGCCAGAGGTGGACAAATGATGAATGCATTAGCTAGCCCACTGAACAAGTGAAAGCACCAATGTTTTGCCCAGGCCAACGTTTTAGTTGCCTGGAAATCTGATTATCTACCACTATTTAACTGTGCGAATCATAATCATAATTCTTTTAAAAGGGCGGCACAGTGGTGTAGTGGTTAGCGCTATCGCCTTACAGCAAGAAGGTCCGGGTTCGAGCCCCGTGGCCGGCGAGGGCCTTTCTGTGTGGAGTTTGCATGTTCTCCCCGTGTCCGCGTGGGTTTCCTCCGGGTGCTCCGGTTTCCCCCACAGTCCAAAGACATGCAGGTTAGGTTAACTGGTGACTCTAAATTGACCGTAGGTGTGAATGTGAGTGTGAATGGTTGTCTGTGTGTCAGCCCTGTGATGACCTGGCGACTTGTCCAGGGTGTACCCCGCCTTTCGCCCGTAGTCAGCTGGGATAGGCTCCAGCTTGCCTGCGACCCTGTAGAACAGGATAAAGCGGCTACAGATAATGGATGGATGGATGAATTCTTTAAAAAAAACTATGTGAGTGTAAATAAGTTTGTGCACACCTGACCATCACGCTCACATGTTCTTCCAGATTTCTCCCTCCTTTGCTGTTATAATAACCTCCACTCTTCTAGAAACACTTTCCACTAGATTATGGAGTGCGGCTGTGGGAATTTGTTCTTTTTCAGCCACGAGCATTAATGAGGTCAGACACTGATGTTGGTCAAGGAGGCCTGGGGTGCAGTCAGTGTTCCAGTTCATCCCAAACGTGTTCAGTGGGGTTGAGGTCAGGGTTCTGTGCAGGCTGGTCGAGGACTTCCAGTCCAAACTTGCCAAACCATGTCTTCATGAAGCTCGCTTTGTGCACAGGGGTATCATCATGCTGGAACAGGTTTGGGCCTTTTTATGTCAGTCATCCAGGTCATAGGTCTCAGTCATCCATTCTTCAGCAACCACAGTTTGGGCCTTTTAGCTCCACTGAAGGGAAACTGTACTGCTACAACATACAGACATCCTATACTGTACATTTGTGTGCTTCCAACTTCGCGGCAACGGTTTGAGGACGGCTCGCATATGGGTGTGATTATCCAAGTGTCCACAAATATTTAGCCATGTATTGTAAGGAACGGGCGGCACGGTGGTGTAGTGGTTAGCGCTGTCGCCTCACAGCAAGAAGGTCCGGGTTCGAGCCCCGTGGCCGGCGAGGGCCTTTCTGTGTGGAGTTTGCATGTTCTCCCTGTGTCCGCGTGGGTTTCCTCTGGGTTTCCTCATTCTCCATTCATGCATGGAGTTTTGTAAAATAAGGAGAAAAAAACTAAAAATACTTCATTTTTTTCCGTCAAAAAATAACATGCATAAGCGTAGATTTGATAACTTCGCAGATGATTTTTTTGAAAATCCAGTGTGATTACTATCTTTTCAATTGTTAATATGTTTAATAAAATAATAAAAGTTTAATATGATGTAGTTAAATTTTTCAATAAAAGAATATGAATTTTGACATGATTTGTTACATATTATTACCCATTAGCAGATTTTCATCCATATACTTCACAAAGTCTGTGTTAATGCGAGTCCTTGTAAGTGCGTATTGTGACTGTGCTCTAATCAGAAACAGGTGTATGGTAATTAGTTCTAATGAGTTTGAGCACAGTGCTGCGCACGAGTAGTAGTCCATGGTGCATGCTGCATGCTCCAAGTGCCAACACGCGGGCGTGACAGAAACAGTCCCCCCCCCCCCCCCCCCCAAAAGAGCTCCCTCCAGGAATTTAAAACCTCCTTGGTTGGCCCCAGGGATGAAGATCTGGAGTTGGACAAAGTTCCCTAGGAGCTCCCCTCTGGCTTGGGAAGGATGTGGCACCAGAACATGGGCTTAGGCAGATGTTTGGGTTCTGGTTAGGCATCATATAGGAGCATGGAAGTAGCTTTGGTTCAGGCTTGGCCTGTGGAGGCATGTGGAGGCTCAGGCATGGATTTTGACATGGACATAGGCTTGAGCATGGTCCTGGGCTCAGGCATAGACATGAACATGGGCTCGGGTAAAGACTTGGGCAAAACACGAGTCAAACCAGAAAAGCTATACGAGAACAAAAGGCTTGGTAATGTGAGACACAAGGTACAGTGCATATACTTCACAAAGTCTGTGTGTTACTGTGAGTCCTTATAAGTGCACGCTGTGATTGCGCTCTAATCATGAACAGATGCATGGCAATTAGTTCTAATGAGCTTGAGCGTGGCACTGTGCATGAGTAGCGGTCCACGCTGCACACTCTGATCGCCAACGTGTGCAGACATGATGGTAATATTATTTCAAAGTATAGTAATTTACCTCGCCTTGCTTTACTGGCTCCCTGCAGGTGCTGTGTCAAGTTTCAGTCCTTAATGCTGCCAGTAGAGTTAACTCATCAGGCCTTCCCCTCCAATCCCAGTCACTAAACACACACTCCTTCAGCCTGCCCGAAAGCCCTTTCACTGGTGGTTTAGTGATGGACTGAATTTCCCAGCTTCAGTAACACTGGAGAGTCACGCTGAACATTCATGTCTGAAGACGTAGCTTCTCTCTATTAGACCATGCAATTATCTTTTAAGGTGAATCCATGTTCATCATAGTCATGCCTGTTAATCTGTTGCTGTTATCATCTGTATTATGAAGATGAAAGATGATTGTATTGATAAATCATTCTGACTAGTGTCTGGAGCACTGCCAAGCACTCACACCTACTCCAACTTGTGTGTTTAGTTGTAAGACAAACAAACTAATCATACTTGTTTTTAAATCAGCCAGTGGAACATCATTCCTGCAGTCAAATTAAATGCACGTAAATATTAACATACTTTTGATTTCCCAAGGTAAAGTCCAACATCTTCATAATATTACTGATGTGATTGTGCTGCATTTTCAATATTTCTGTGAGAAGTTAGCGGTTGGCACTGCAGTGATGTCACAGGTGGACTTTGCGAGCACAGTTACAATGGTGTTTAACAGAAAAAAAAAAAAAAAATATATATATATATATATATATATATATATATATATATATATATATATACACACACATACATACACACACGAAATTCGCGGTGGTCCGGTCGCCCGAGGCGACTTAATTTGTCATTTCACGGGTAATTCCTGTCACTAGCCAGCCCGGCTGGCTAGTTGAAAATAAAAAATATATATGAAGCGAAGATTCAGACACACCGTCAACTAAAGCCGCCACATATTAAGTGTGTGCCGTGTCTGTGTTCATCGATGTGTTTATCGGCAGGACGGAAAATACCGAACAATTCCGAATCATATCGTGCACGAGTCAGGCTGTCGGTTTTTTTACTACTGCGCATGCATATAACGCATCTCGTTGAATATCGCGGTAATCACATTATCAAATTCAATAGATGTGGCCACATTATCGCCCATTTAAACACGTGTTTTTGTTGTTGTTTACATCTACATCTGCCAAAGCTACATTGTGATGTGGAATTTTCTGAAAGGTGTACAGAAACCGCCAGAGACGGGGACAAAGCGACCTCGGTCTGAAGAGGAGAAAAAGGCCACCGATAAAGCGTACGAGAAGGAGAAACAACAAAGGACTTGTAAGCAAACGAGGGAGCAGGGTAGGCCTTGGCTGCGATATGACTTTTATGGAATAATTAATTTTTTTCAAGTTGATTCCTAGTCAATATGAAGCTCCTAATGCTTTCTCTCTCATAAATGGTTAAATACAGAAAGCATGTTGGACATATTTTGGGTGCTATAGTCATGATAGTAAGTATATTTGTTTTCAATACTCATACACCAAGTTGCCAAGTTTTCCAATATATTATTATTTGTTGATATTATATTATGGTGCTCTGTGTTGTTCTCATTTATGTATTTAACAACAGTATCAAAATACTCGGGTCTTGAAATAAATGCACATTAGTCATGAACAATGGTAACTACTCTCTTGTGTTATTTTTGACAGAAGTAAAATTCATACATGAACAAATTTTGGCTAGTTGATTTTCTGTTTGGCGAGTTACTTTGGAAGGTAACTAGTCCGGCTGGCTGGTGAAAAAAAATACATGAATTTCTAGGTCTGATATATGTGGGATGACGGCTTACCTCCGAAACACAAAAGAGCAAGAACTTATTTTCCTGCTCTCCATTTTGATATTAATGAAAAATTCAACTCGGACATAATGGAGACAGTAATTGCTGGACTCAATGCTCCAAACTGCAATACAGTTACACAACGCTATTGCGCCAAGTTATGACAGATGCTCCGCTTGACTGAGACACAGATGTTGGCATCATTATTAGCATCAAAGTTGAAGCTTTGAAAGCTGAACTGCTTAAAAAATGTATGTAATGCCTCTAAACCCCACTTTTTTCCTTGTACAAAGCAACAAACATTATGTTGACTGACCATGTGTTTTCAAGTCATAGCTGATCCAAAAGGCCATAAATTAATGGAAAATCAATAAGATCAGCCGATTTTTTCACGGAATCTGCCGAGACTGATCTACAGTGGTGCTTAAAAGTTTGTGAACCTTTTAGAATTTTCTATATTGAAAAAGCGTTGTTGATGCTCATCAGGCTGGAAAAGGTTACAAAACCATCTCTAAAGAGTTTGGACTCCACCAATCCACAGTCAGACGGATTGTGTACAAATGGAGGAAATTCAAGACCATTGTTACCCTCCCCAGGAGTGGTCGACCAACAAAGATCACTCCAGGAGCAAGGCGTGTAATAGTTGGCAAGGTCACAAAGGACCCCAGGGTAACTTCTAAGCAACTGAAGGCCTCGCTCACATTGGCTAATGCTAATATTCATGAGTCCACCAACAGGAGAACACTGAACAACAATGGTGTGCATGGCAGGGTTGCAAGGAGAAAGCCACTGCTCTCCAAAAAGAACATTGCTGCTCGTCTGCAGTTTGCTAAAGATCATGTGGACAAGCCAGAAGGCTATTGGAAAAATGTTTTGTGGACGGATGAGACCAAAATAGAACTTTTTGGTTTAAATGAGAAGCGTTATGTTTGGAGAAAGGAAAACACTGCATTCCAGCATAAGACCCTTATCCCATCTGTGAAACATGGTGGTGGTAGTATCATGGTTTGGGCCTGTTTTGCTGCATCTGGGCCAGGACGGCTTGCCATCATTGATGGAACAATGAATTCTGAATTATACCAGCGGATTCTAAAGGAAAATGTCAGGACATCTGTCCATGAACTGAATCTCAAGAGAAGGTGGGTCATGCAGCAAGACAATGACCCTAAGCGCACAAGTCGTTCTACCAAAGAATGGTTAAAGAAGAATAAAGTTAATGTTTTGGAATGGCCAAGTCAAAGTCCTGACCTTAATCCAATCGAAATGTTGTGGAAGGACCTGAAGCGAGCAGTTCATGTGAGGAAACCCACCAACATCCCAGAGTTGAAGCTGTTCTGTACGGAGGAATGGGCTAAAATTCCTCCAAGCCGGTGTGCAGGACTGATCAACAGTTACCGGAAACGTTTAGTTGCAGTTATTGCTGCACAAGGGGGTCACACCAGATACTGAAAGCAAAGGTTCACATACTTTTGCCACTCACAGATATGTAATATTGGATCATTTTCCTCAATAAATAAATGACCAAGTGCAATATTTTTGTCTCATTTGTTTAACTGGGTTCTCTTTATCTACTTTTAGGACTTGTGTGAAAATCTGATGACATTTTAGATCATATTTATGCAGAAATATTGAAAATTCTAAAGGGTTCACAAACTTTCAAGCACCACTGTAGGTATGAGACAGATGTAAGTGCAGAAGTATGTTTTATTGATAAAAAGTGATAAACAGGCAAACAATTCAAAACGGCAGGCAAGCTCATAAACGGGAAACAAGCAATGGGTTGGGCGAAGCACAGAGCATCACAGGCACAGACCAAAAACGGAAACTAGGAACAGGGATCGGAAAACCAGGAGATCAACACGGAGAAAAAGGCTCGGCAAAGCGTACAAACATCACGTAATACTTTGCACCGAGTGTGCGTTGACACAGTCCTTTTATAGGCATACCGATGCGTCTTAATCACGCACAGGTGTGCATAATTAACAGCGCGCGTGCGAGCGTCCACTCGGTGCATGCGCAGTCCGGAGCGCACCCGAGAGTCCTTCTGGTGCGCACGCCAAAGCGCTCATGATGGACACAGTGTAATTACTGAAAGAAAATATGAAGTGGGCGATAATAGGGGAATCGACGAACTGTCCAAATGTCAGATCAAATGTCATTTATTAAATCATTGGGTTTCTTTTTGCTCTGATAATTCTCTGGTCGTGATTCTGTCTTGATTTGGGTAGATGCAGTGGCATGGCGCAACAGCTGGAAAATTTAATTAGATTTGTATAAATCATGTACAAGTACATCTACCGCTACATGTACTAATAAATATCATAATTATAATTTTATAATAGATAGAAATGCGCAAATATTAGTGTCCATCATTTCGTGCCTTGACTCTAACACCAATGTAAATATATTCAGGGCTCGACATTAGCACTTGCCCGATGGCCCGGCAGTGTTTTTTACGTCTTTCGGGCCACTAAATTTGGCCAAACAGTGGCCCGGGCGGGCCAGTACATTTTCAATACAAATTAACACATTTTATTACTCATATTTTACCCAGAATTGTGAAGAAATTGTTCGCAAAATGCACCTTTTCGATACGAGGTCCGCCATCTTTGTTTTCGTCACGCTCCGCTCCGCGGCAGGAGTGTGTCGTCTTCGTGCATCTTCGGAGATGTTCGGCGCTGTTCAGAAGCGTGATTTTGGCGGGAAAATAGCATCTTGTAGACGAAGACGGTTGCAGCAAGGAGACCATCAGAACGGTGAAATTCAAATAGAAATATGTTCAAACTCCACGCTCCCCAACCTGGCCAAAGGCCAGGTCAACAGTTTAAATACAATCGTGCATAAATTAACTATCGGGTGTTAACGAACGGCTTCATTTTGAACTCGGCAGCCAATCAGAGCGCGCGACGTCACGCTCGGTTTACAACTCGCCAAATCGTAAAACAGCATTTCAACACACGCGCTTTAGCTTCAGATGGTGTAAAATCGTTCAGACTTTGTAAATTAATATCAAAATTTCAGGATACACTGCCAAGAAATATGGCTACACGTGTATCAACTTTTAGTGATTAAAGAATGAAGTATAAATGTTGGTTGCTATGACTGAAATAGAAGAACAGATAAAATAATGTGGTAAATTAGATCTGATCCCATATATTATATTATTCAAATATCCAAATCTATCAAAATAGCCAAACTAGGTCTACATTAGTTCATTACAACAAAAATAATAACTATTCTGACCCTCTCTGGTACAACCAGACCATGCTAAACCCAGTATACCCCCGGTTGCTAGGATATCTGCTGTTGCCATGGCAACGGTTTATGCAAATGAGCTGAATTTGCAAAAATTTACTACTAGTTCCCCCAAGGACATATCCTGAAAATTTGGTGTTTATATCTTGTCTTATTAAAAAAAAAAACACACACACAACATTTCACCCCTTTTTGGCTCACCTGAGCATACCTGTTAATTAGCTAATTAACAGGTAATTAGGGTTATAAATCACCCCCACGCAGGTAAGGCTTTGCAAAAATCTCACTAGATTATTCCCCAAAGTCCACCCTTTCAGGAAATGCATGGTTTGTCAGTGATTCTCATGATATTTTATTAATTAAGAAATAAAACTTCTTCATGCCATGGGCATTAAAAATGCCCATTTAAATCCAGCATGATAAGGGTTAGTATGCCACCCTCACCTTTCATCCAGACTCGGGACTGGCCTGTGTGTGTCTTGTGGCTATTATATAAAGGTGTATTTAAAAAGTTCATTGTACTTCTATTTCGATAAGAATATCTACAGTGGTGAGAATTCAATATCTACAATGTTGAGAATATATGAGCCAAAGTTGAAACCATGACAAAAAAGGAAAATATGTCTACGTCAGGCGGCACAGTGGTGTAGTGGTTAGCGCTGTCGCCTCACAGCAAGAAGGTCCGGGTTCGAGCCCCGTGGCCGGCGAGGGCCTTTCTGTGCGGAGTTTGCATGTTCTCCCCGTGTCCGCGTGGGTTTCCTCCGGGTGCTCCGGTTTCCCCCACAGTCCAAAGGCATGCAGGTTAGGTTAACTGGTGACTCTAAATTGGCCGTAGGTGTGAATGTGAGTGTGAATGGTTGTCTGTGTCTATGTGTCAGCCCTGTGATGACCTGGCGACTTGTCCAGGGTGTACCCCGCCTTTCGCCCGTAGTCAGCTGGGATAGGCTCCAGCTTGCCTGCGACCCTGTAGAACAGGATAAAGTGGCTAGAGATAATGAGATGAGATGAGATGTCTACGTCACACAGGGTGGGTTACAGGCAAAGCTTATTCTATAAACAAGTTAGTTGCATGGTGAGGCAAAACTTAGTTTATTCTAAAACTTATACAAACAATTGTTAATGTAAAACAGTAATCAACAGTATGTGTTAAACGAACAGAGAACAAGAACAAAGGAAATTTTTTAATCTAACTAAGAAATTGATAGAACAAGAAATGCAAACAATAAAATATCAATGTGAACAAACAATACAGATATAATAATGTTAGCAAAATATGAATCTTATTTTCATTAATTTCACCTTAAAATGCACCAGAATGCACGAATATGAATTGAAAAATCAAAATTTTCCGGGGGAGGGCCCCAGGACCCCCCTCTTTGTGCAAGCACCTGTGGCGCTTGCAGCGGCTGCCTGCGGCAGCTGTGGTTCGGGTACCGTGCGCATTCGGGCCACCACATTTTCCATTTGGGCCAGTAACTTTTCAATTCCACTGGCCCCATGGGCCACCAGTGGTAAATGCTTAATGTCTAGGCCTGTATTCTAATCAATCTAGATCATTAGCTGGTGGTTATTAACTGATAACAATAAAAAAAAGATGCATATTTACACGGCCTGTCATCAACTTGTCCACAGCTCTCCTCTTCTTGACAGGGGGTGCAAGTTTCGTTTGCACAAACGTCACCCACTGTCGCTTCAGATTAGTGTCTTTTCTCGGAAATTCGTGAACTGAATGTCCGGTTGTATATGAATTTGAACATCGAAACACAACACAGCACTTTCCCATTGTTATTTTTGTAAGATTCCTACAACAATATCCAATTTCACCAAGTAAACAAGCTCGGAGTCAGATGAACCAAAATAACCCAGATAACTGGGGTTCCATGTGTGATGTCATGCGAGATTAGCTGCCTTTTTCCAGGATCCGGAAGCCACGATTTATCAATAGTTTTGTGCTTGATAATAAAATAATTTAGATTATTTTCCCCCTGCTTTATTAATTAATTTTGGTCGTTACTAATGATGTATATTCATTTTAAAGCGTTACAATAAAGGCATTACATACACTTTGAACGGAGTGTACAGATGAGGAGGAGAAAGAGCTGGACAGACTAACGGACTAAAGCTCTGCTGCATCACTCTTTTTAAAGGAGATACGCAGAACCATGGCCTCACTTTTTGTTTATAAATGCTTTGAGACCTCAAGAATGGCACAGGAATAGTTTTAAGTGTTAACAATAAATCTAATATAGTAATTTTTATGATTAAAATGATTCATATAGGTAGTGGTCTGAATGAATGACCTTGACATCTGTGATGTCACCGCAGGAAGTCTATCGGTCTCATCGCCATTTCCACTATACTAAAACACAGAGCTAACTGCAACTTCGATCCTCCATTTTGAGCGAATTTATCGCCATGCCACGTAGATGCATTACTGGTGGGTGCAGCAACACAACAGAAGGTGGATTTACGTTGTATTCATGGACCAAGAAATGTTCAAACTGCAAAGACTTGGACGCGTTTTGCGAGAAATTCACGAGCACATTTTACTGAAGACTCATACGAGACCTCTGATCTGTTGAGGAGCGTTGGCTATAAGCCCGTATTGAAAGAGGGTGCATTACCAACAATTAAAGGAAAAGAAAACTACAAGAAAAGGAAAGTAAGTTCAGTTGCACCAGTTCTCCCGGAGTGTGAGCCGAGCAGTAATGGCGGAGTACTCAGTATGGAGAAAATAGAGAATGAGTGAACCAGTCGTCAGATTTCTCAACTGGATATGCTTCTCTTTTTTTTTTAATCGGCTGGATATGCTTGCTTCAGCAGCAATATCTCGCCCTTACGTGGAAGAAACTAATGAACAAAGAACTGAAAGTCTGATTGTTTCAAAATAATCAGCCACAAGCTCGGCCTTCAATAAGCGAGAACACAGACGAGTAAGATACGACTCTCATTGTAACTTGTATTGTGTGTTTAAGTTACCGGTACAAGATTAAATTTGCTTCAGAATGTGATTCTCTCAGTTCATATGATTATTTAATTAACCTTTTATCAGTGAAAATGCATGCATGTACATGTAAGTTATAACACCTATCCTGTTTTAATGAGAGTCACAGGAGACTGTCAGTTCAATTCCATCCAGTTCTCTAGACGGCTTTGGTCTCTGGCTTTATTTCGTAAGGTGGGGGGCCTCTGTGGCCGACATCTTACTATCGGATTCACTTTCTGATGGTTCGAATTGATACAGTTCTACGTGTATGGCAGTAGCATGTACACACACTCCAGTTTCAGGACTATCACAGTTGGATGTATTGCTACTTGAGGAATCCAAAGAATCGCCAATAAATCCAAACGAAGAGGGCACTGCAACCACTCTCACCTGCCGAGTCTGGCTTTGGTCTATAGCTGTCAAAGGCCTTGGCCTTAAAACCGGTTACGGCTGTGATGCCAGCCCTGAGTGCATGACTGGCTCAGCGGGGCAGCTCGAATGCCAACTTTGTGGTCGAGTTTATATATATATATATATATATATATATATATATATATATATATATATATATATATATATATATATATTTTATTTTTTTTTTTAATTCACATTTATGTAGCATACAAGAGTCAAGGATGGTGATACTATCCACTCAGAAATGTATAATAATAATAATAATAATAATTAAAGCCGCAAGCGGCCTCGACGGGCCCTCGCGCCAGCGGCCAAGGGGGGCGGGGGCATGCGTCCCCGCGAAAAACCTTCCACAGCTTCCTCGGCAAGAGACATTACTCCCGCAATGGCGACAAAGAACAGAATTGGACACATGGCAACGATAGGGTCTCGCACTGTACGGTGCTCGGGCCCTAATAATAATAGCGCCCTAATAAGGGTCTTGTAAAGAGTTTGCTTGCCAAGTTTGACAAATCAGAAGCTGCAGTATCATTTTTGCCATAACCAGCACTCCCTGGGGCGAAAGTGCACAAAATTAGGCGTACGTGTCAGGTGAGCTATGAAGAGTTTGCGTATGAAGTGCGATGACAATTGAGTAAATAGAAGATGAGATATAGAGTTTTGAAGAATAAAATTTTTGGTTTTTCCCATGTCAATAGGTGGCGCTATGCTGTACATGAGCGATTATGAGTTGGAAAAACAAGTGTCTACAACAGCAACGCACTATCACAAGGTAGTGGTGTGAAGGAAAAGCATTATGGAATTATTTACCAAAAACCCGTTTTGGAGCAATTTCGTCGGCCAAAAACAGCGCCCCCCATGGACGAAAATTCCCAAAATGTGGTATACATGACATGGGAGGTAGGAAGAGGGTGGCCGTGAAGTTTGACCAAATTTGAGGAAAGACTGGAATTTTTGCCCAAAAATAGCGCCCCCAGTGGCGAAATATCACAGAAAGTGGGTAGCATGTCAGAAGCCCAATGAGTGATATGCGTGTGAAGAATGAGCAGTTTTGAGCAAGTAGAAGAGTTGTTATGAATTTTTAAGCATGTAAAATGTTGCATTGAAAATTGATTGACGTATAACTTCTGAACGGTTTATGCTACGTGAAACCTATTTAGTAACTTTTGTCAGCCATGTCTGTAGATGATGTGTATCAATTTTGGTGACATTCCTATGAACGGTCTAGGAGGAGTTGCGCCGTCTTCGTGGCCATGCATTTCGCACAAAAGTGAAATAACCTCACTTCCTGTTGGGCGTGGCTAATGCATTGGCATTACATTTTTGTCCGGCTTAGTGAGCTACATATGCATACCAAATGGCATGCCACTACTACAAACTACATGGCAACCAGGCACCTTAATGCGGGAGGCCAAAATCACAGCGAGTTAGGGGGCGCTATAGAGGCCCTGAGGCCCGCCTGGATCTGGGCTTCTGATTCTCAGTAGCGGTGGCAGTCTAAGAAAAAGGAGCCAAATTTCGTGCGTCGTCGACCATGGCAAGCGCCCCAATAAGGGTCTTGTAAAGAGTTTGCTTGGCAAGGTTGACAAATCAGAAGCTGCAATATCATTTTTGCCATAACCAGCACCCCCAGGGGCGAAAATGCACAAAATTTGGCGTAGACGTTAGGTGAGCTATGAAGAGTTTGCGTATGAAGTTTGATGACAATTGAGTAAATAGAAGATGAGATATAGATTTTTGAAGAATAAATTTTTTGGTTTTTCCCATGTCAGTAGGTGGCGCTATGCTGTACATGAGCGATTATGAGTTGGAAAAATAAGTGTCTACAACAGCAACGTACTATCACAAGGAAGTGGTGTGAAGGAATAGCATTATGGAATTATTCACCAAAAACCCGTTTTGGAGCAATTGCGTCGGCCAAAAACAGCGCCCCCCATGGACGAAAATTTCCAAAACGTGGTATACATGACATGGGAGGTAGTAAGAGGGTGGCCGTGAAGTTTGACCAAAATTGAGGAAAGATTGGAATTTTTGCCCGAAAATAGCGCCCCCAGTGGCGAAATATCACAGAAATTGGGTAACATGTCAGAAGCCCAATGAGTGATTTGCGAGTGAAGTATGAGCAGTTTTGAGCAATCAGAAGATTTGTTATGAATTTTTAAGCATGTAAAATTTTGCATCGAAAATTGATTGACGTATAACTTCTGAACGGTTAATCCTACGTGAAACGTATTTAGTAACTTTTGTCAGCCATGTCTGTAGATGAAGTGTATCAATTTTGGTGACATTCCTATGAACGGTCTAGGAGGAGTTGTGCCGTCTTCGTGGCCATGCATTTCGCACAAAAGTGAAATTACCTCACTTCCTGTTGGGCGTGGCTAATGCATTGGCATTACATTTTTGTCCGGCTTAGTGAGATACATATGCGTACCAAATGGCATGCCACTACTACAAACTATATGGCAACCAGGCACCTTAATGCGGGAGGCCAAAATCACAACGACTTAGGGGGCGCTATGGAGGCCCTGAGCCCCGGCCAAGTTTGGGCTTCTGGTTCTGAGTAGCGGTGGCAATTCTCGGAACTGGTGCCAAATTTCGTGCGTTTTCGCCCATGGCAAGCGCCCCGAAAATGGCCCAACAGCGGAGAAAAATAAAGAAGAAGAAGAAGACGGAAGAAGAAGAAGAAGACGGAAGAATAATAATAGTGAACTCTTACAAGAACAATAGGGCCTTCGCCCATAGGGCTCGGGCCCTAATAATAATAATAATAAAGTCCAATTTATATAGCGCCTTTTCAAAACCCAAGGTCGCTTTACAATTATAGGGAGAGGAAAAAAAAAAAGTCCACCAAATAGAGGTCAGGATGTCATTCCAATGGTGTAGCAGCCACAGTCCCACCAAAAGGCGCATGAAAACAAGTCCCACACCGCCAGCACAGCCGCCGCAATGCCGCCGGGCAACATCACTCGGAACACCACGCCATGGATCCACAAAGCGAGCACAGATGCACCGCCATGCAGAGTGCTGGTATGTCCCAAACCGCCTGCACAGCCGCCGTGACGCCACCGAGCAACATCGCTCAAGCACTAAAGCACTGCTGCACAGAGTGCTGGACAACCACAATGTTAAAATGAGCAACGAGCTCACCCACAGCGAACTAAGGCCTGGAGGGAACCGATGCCCAAAACTGGGTCCGGAGCTACACCACAACCGGCGGACAAAAACACTCAAACAAAACATCAACCTACACAAACAAAAAAAAAGGAGAGAAAATAAAATAAAAAGCTCCGGTGAGAAGCAGCAGCCAGAATGCGCGTGACATACTCTAAACCGGAAACGGAAATCTCATCTCATTATCTCTAGCCGCTTTATCCTGTTCTACAGGGTCGCAGGCAAGCTGGAGCCTATCCCAGCTGACTACGGGCGAAAGGCGGGGTACACCCTGGACAAGTCGCCAGGTCATCACAGGGCTGACACATAGACACAAACAACCATTCACACTCACATTCACACCTACGCTCAATTTAGAGTCACCAGTTAACCTAACCTGCATGTCTTTGGACTGTGGGGGAAACCGGAGCACCCGGAGGAAACCCACGCGGACACGGGGAGAACATGCAAACTCCACACAGAAATGCCCTCGCCGGCCACGGGACTCGAACCCGGACCTTCTTGCTGTGAGGCGACAGCGCTAACCACTACACCATCGTGCCGCCTGGAAACGGAAATGTATTTAAAAATAAAGGTTCTGCGTATCTCCTTTAAGTATACAGTAAGCGAGGGTTACATCCCACTGCCACCACTTTGAGCAGTAGTCAGACTGCATTGTGGATAATGTAGGCAACTCTTCATCAAAGTGAAAATTGACAAGTGTCATTCAATTTTCTTCGATTCTGACACTTGCAGTACTTTAGACGCAGTTTTATTTAGAACTTCCAACGCTTACGCTCATGAACCAGGAAATATATACTAACTCTCCTGATTCAGAATGAAATTTTACACCCAGTTAACCTTTAACTGCCTAGGTGTGGTGTAATCTCAGCCCCAGAGCAGACCAAAGGAGAACCGAAGGGGATTTATTCAAACCGATGCCATGCCTTTCATATGACCTCTCTCATGGCTGGGATTACAGCTCTGTCTCAAACATGGCTCTCATTGCCAAAGGGGATTAAAGGTCTATTCACCCTGAGGTAACCCCCCTGCGCAGTCCTCCCTAGATCCCTGTCAGTTTGGAGGAAAACGCTCCTCATCTGTCTCAGAGAGCCATTGTCTCAAGTTTCACAAAATCGGCACAAAGGCCACACCGGGTGTGAACAGTGGTTCCATTCAACAAGCTGCTTAATCCATTGTCTTCAATCATGGGGATTTTTCCCCTTGGACGCAGCAGCAGACCAAGACTGAAGCTTTTTGCTTCCAAAGAAGGACTACCGTACACACCCAGTCCAACTGCTAAATTATGGTCAACCAACTCGACCCCGTGGCTAAATTACAGAAAACAGAAAAAGCAAATTAGCCACCTAAAACACACAACCATGCACCCCTTCGAGTCCACATTACTAATTCCCACCCGGTTCTCTGCTCATGACCAGGGCTTAATTTGAGCCGGAACATGACGGAACAAGATCCGGAACCTCCGTCGTCGGATCCGGCAGCTATTTTCATTTCATTTGGTGTTCCGGCAGCTATTTAAATGGATCAGATCACCTCCGTGACCATCACAAAGGGAAAAAAAATCAAACAATAAATTAAATAAATAAGTAAATAAAAATTTGTTTAGTGTTCGGTTTTGATTTTGATATCTGTTGTTGATTTCTCTCCTATGACATCCACAAAATCTATGCGAAATGGGAAGGGGGGGGACATGGGGTGTATACTTCCGCTCAATAGAACACCGGGTTTTTTGTAGCCGTTAGCTTGCGCTGTGGAAAAAATGGCAAAAAAAACCAAGAAAGCTTACTAAAATTTTTCAAAGTCCCAGGACAGCCGGATCCTAAACGACCTAAAATGGATGACGTTGGACACAGTCAGTGCGTTTACATGCACATCCAAATTGAGCTACTGTCGGTAATCGAGCTAAGGGTCCCAGCAGGGGTGCCAGAGAAATCCAATCCTACATGCACACAAGGAAATCGAGCTATTGTGTGAGGTACATTGTGCACCCGAGCCTCAGGTGGCGCTACACGCCCCATCGTGTTGGTACACTTCCAGTTGTCGTCATGAAGAAGAGCTATTCAAGAGTATAAACAAAGTTATCAGCAGTGTTGCCAGATACTGCTGACGTTTTCCAGCCCAAAACATGTTCAAATCCGCCAAAATGCACTTAAAACCGCCCAATCTGGCAACACTGGCAGTTCCGTGTTCACAAGTTCCGTGCTCAAGCTGTTAGGCTGGCTCTGACAGACTGTATGGCTACAAACTGTCCTGCGCAGACCACTGTTTTGTAAGACAACTTATTTTGCACAATTGTATATTTTTCTAAAGTCCATTTTTTGCTTACAAAAAATATTTTTTTTTTGCTTACAATTTAACTTATGTCTTAATAAACACACAAAAAGTTCAATTGTTTTGTTTTTATTGACATTCTTCAGATGTTGGACATTTTATATATATATATATATATATATATATATATATATATATACACACACACACAAATACAATGACTTGTTTATGTACACAATTCACAGCTATGCAACAGCTGTACAGATGTATTTGGTGATACAGTAAGTGAGCTAAATTTTAACAGTGCAAACAATGCCACAAAAAGAAAAGATTCATGCCGTTGTCATGATTCGTTGTCATGCCGACCGAGGCTGTTGTGTTTCCCGCTTGTGGTCTCGTCACTCCCGGAAGGGGCAGTGCTGAAGTAAGTAGCTCGAATACGTAGCTCGATAGGGTTTACATGCACTAAGTAGCTCGGCAGAAATCGCATAATCTAGGTCGTGTAGCTCGATTCCGAGAAATCAAGTTCGGTTCAATTTCAGCCGAATTAAGGCGTATACATGGCATTTTGAACTTCGATTTCAGTCTAGCAACGGCAGAAATTCGATTCTCTCTATGTGCATGTAAACGCACTAAGTGACACTGCACCAGCACCTGCTGCAAGTGTACCAGACTCGTACGTAAAAATGCATTTTAGTTGTATTCAGCGTCACTTTTTATATATGGCTCTCACGAAAATGTATTTGAAAATATGTGGCTTTCATGGCTCTCTCAGCCAAAAAGGTTCCCGACCCCTGCCTTAACGTATGTGGAGAGCGAGAGTGAACTTGAGTGCCTGTTTGGAGAAGATTCTGAGCGTTGTCCATTGTTGTCCAGGATTTGATAACTGGTGCTGTTGCAATACGTCATCCAATAGGCGTGTGTGCGTAAAGTTATAGTAAACCGCCCCCCGCCTTTTTTTTTTTGAGTCGCCGGACCCACCCACCTCCTGCGTTCCGGCCCGGGACCTCCCACTTCACAAATTAAGCACTGCTCATGACCCACAGCTTTTACAGACACTGTGCAAATAATCTGGAATAAAAATCAAGCTTGTTACTTTTTCATGGGAAAACTTTGCCTACTGATGCATATTACCAACCAGATAGACAAATAAATGAAACAGAGAGGATGCCATAACCCATAGCCTAATGATGCAACAATCATTTCATCACTGATTATAAAATGGAAAACTCTTATCAAGAAAAAAACTGGTGTGCAAAAATAATTCAGTTTTTTATGACTTAAATAAGCTGGAAAGGTGATTTTCCTCTAATACTTTTAACTCTTTACCCCTTAAAGGAAAAGGCAACTTTTGTACAAAACCAGGTGTGTAATAGGAGAAAAACATATATGTAATCAATTCCGTTAATTATTTCCATTATATATCGAACATGAAAAAATATTTTTAACTTTGAAATCATGAATTGACACAGAGGAGTCGAAGTTGGAGGAGGCAGCCATTTTGAGATTGTGGGCAACTATAAACCAATCAGAATCTTTCGTTAATGCGCCTGCCTCTGATCTGTGACGTCACTGGGCCCATGAAAACAGTGTTTACAAGCAGATCACTGTGATTAGGAGTCCCGGCGGGTGGCTTGTATTCGATTCGTTTATATCCCGACCTTGTCAGCTGTCAGATTTATGTTCATGGACCCGGTAAGCTGGTAAATAATTTTTTTTTTTTTCTTTACCAAATTCTAACAGAAAACGAGAGCGCCCGAAAGGGAAAACCGAGCCGAGCCGCTTCGCGCATGCGCAGTAGGCTTGGTAGGACAAATCCAAATAGGAGTCATTCAGGATTCAGCCATGTTTTTACTCAACCAAAGTTATACAGTATTATGAGCTTTAAGTTGCATAAATAAAACCATTTGGTGAAACTTTGAAGAAGCGATTGTACTGGTTTTTTACCTTATTACCATGAAGCACTGAAGAGTTCTTTTCAGTGGTGGGCCGCATGACGACACGCAGTAGATCAATATGGCGGAACGCATCTTCGCGGAGCTCAGCGCAAGCCCATATTATTAAAAGTTAAAAGATACTGTTATGCGGTCTGTTCTTTCTCTATAAATTCCATGATCGATTACTTTATATATTTATCTATCTATTTGTGGTGATTTTGTACAAAAGTTGCCTTTTCCTTTAATGACGACCCCATGTATATCCCATAATGACGACATATGATGCCTTGTCTAAAACCTTGTCTTTAGACTTTTTTTCTTCTAAATATGTTCTCAGGGTGAACAGTATATACATATACAAGGGTGGCTGTAGCAACTGCTTTAAGAGGTAAAGAGTTAAAATGCATCCATGTCATCATCATGGATGGAAGGAAGGCCTGATTTCACCTCCTACAGCCTGAGAAGCACTTTGCTTACGCAGCAGATGAGGGCAATTCTTCAGCAGAGAGGCCAAAATTATGAAATTATAAACTGTTGCTTTAACTTGCCAGCTCAGTGATATTGCTAAAGTCAGGAATCCAAGGCAAAATGTACTGAAAACCATATTTAAAAATCATCACCCCAATTATAGCAATGTCACTTCGGAGAAATCTTAGTTTGAATTTTAAGAAATGAAGAGTTCACGTTTTTCTGATGTAATTCCATTATTACTGACTTTTCTTCCCTCATAAAAGATTTTGCGTTCAGAGTTAAACATAGGCAATTTTTTGTATGCTTTTTTTTTTAGGGTCAAAAGATACCCCATGCGGTGTGAAATTTTTATTTAATACCATTATCTTGAGTACTGCAACTAAAAAAAAAAAGTTACCACATTTTACTGTGAGTGTAATTCCGTTACCGAAGAACGACCCATGAAGTACTTTTATCCAAAATGACTCGTTTCTCTAGAAACCTTGTGCACTTAAACTAAACAATGACATTTTACTATATCTACAATAATGATTTAAGGACACTGCAGGCACTCCCTGGATTGTTACTCAGTAAATAAAAAAAAAATAATACATTTTTATTAGGGAGGCATGGTGGTGTAGCGGTTAGCACTGCTGCTGCACAGCAAGAAGGTCCGGGTTCGAGCCCCGTGGCTGACAAGGGCCTTTCTGTGTGGAGTTTGGATGTTCTCCCCATGTCTGTGTGGGTTTCCTCCGGGTGCTCCGGTTTCCCCCACATGCAGTTAGGTTAACTGATGGTTCTAAATTGACCGTAGGTGTGAATGGTTGTTTGTCTCTTATGCCCCTTTTCCACCAAAGCAGTTCCAGGGCTGGTTCGGGGTCAGTGCTTAGTTTGGAACCGGGTTTTCTGTTTCCACTGACAAAGAACTGGCTCTGGGGCCAGAAAAACCGGTTCCAGGCTAGCACCAACTCTCTGCTGGGCCAGAGGAAAGAACCGCTTACGTCAGCGGGGGGGGCGGAGTTGTTAAGACCAACAACAATAACAAGACCGCGAAAGATCGCCATTTTTAAGTGACGAGAAGCAGCAGCTGTACAAACGCGAAGTCATCCATTATTATTATTGTTGTTGTTGTTGCTGCTGCTTCTTCCGTGTTGTTTTTGCTTCGATATTCGAGCCAAGGTTTATGCAAATGTAGCGACGTAACTGACGTATACAGCGATGTAACTGACGTATACAACGACGTAATGACATGGCTTCCCTTAGCATCGCGAGCTATGGAAAAGCAAACTGGTTCTCAGCTGGCTCGCAAGTTGAACGAGTTGTGAACCAGCACCAGCACTGGCCCGAACCAGCCCTGGAACTGATTTGGTGGAAAAGGGGTATATGTGTCAGCCCTGGAATGATCTGGTGACTTGTCCAGGGTGTACCCCGCCTCTCACCCATAGTCAGCTGGGATAGGCTCCAGCTTGCCCACGGCCCTGCACAGGATAAGCGGTTATGGATAATGGATGGATGGGCATTTTTATTATAGATGAAGTGTATATAAAGGGGTCAAGCCATCATTACATACTTATATGGTACATAGACACATGCAATATAGTGCTGATCCTCAGCCACAAGTCAAGACTGACATTATGTAACCACTGAAAAAGCACAAGCTTATAAAAATAGGGACAAAAAAAAGAAAAAAAAAACCCTGATGCTTGTCGACTTTAGAAATGGTGCAGTTCATGTTATCTGTTGTAGAACTCAGCCAAGATTTTATTGGCATCAGGGCTCGACATTAAGCACTGCCCGATTGCCCGGGGCAAGTGAAACATGCATTCGGGCAAGTGGGATGTGTCCCCGACATGCCCGGGCAAGTTGGAATGAGCATATATTACGAACTAGTACCACCAAAATTAGGCTTTTTGATCTTTTATTTCAGTTCCTAAAAGCGTCCCTCACTACGTATCCGCCATTATGTCTTGGCTGTTTTCTTAGTCTCGGTTTCATTTACTGCTTTGCAAGTTATTTTATACACCCCTGTTGTAGTATGGTACACATACTGTTTATAGACCCTTTGTGCATGATGTCACGCATCACATGATAATTACAGCTGGGGTCAGACAGACACCGTCTTTCATGCAAGCAAGGCTTAATCTGTCTTCAATATGGTTAATTTTTGTGCTGTTTTTGCTTGTTCCAACAGGGCAATAGATAAAAGGCATTACCGTCTCCACGCTATCAAGAAAAATGTTAACAAAGAGAAGCAAATGCTTCAAGAACAACGAGGAAACGAGTGGTTAAAGAATACGAAGAGAGGAGCTCGGCCTGAAAACTCCACAGAAATTCACGATTGTATTTAAAATGTATTTTACAAAAACAGCAAATCTGAAGTGAGGATGGAAGCGTTTGCTTAAGAACCTCGTTTTATTTTATTTTTTTCTGCTCGCATTCGAGTCAGCTCCTTCATGAAAGTGCTTGATTTTCTTACAGGTGAAGCCGCTTCGTCATTCAACACAGAAAACCCAGGTTGGTTTCAAACAACTCGGGCATGAAAAACTCTACAAGGAACGACATGCGCGATAAATCCTGAAAGAACAGAACAGATTAAGAGCAGAGAGAGCTGGAGCTTCGTTTCTGTTATCAGAGGAACACAGTCCCGTGCAAAATATGTATATATTGTGGGGTTTGTTTTTTTTATATCATCCACCTCTAGGTTTAAAAAAAAAAAAAAAAACACCCATGCTGCTTCATGACAGACCAGCTGCACTGATTAAGTTTTAGGTTGCCAGGTCTGTACAAAAGAGGTGGATATAATAATAGGATATAATAATAGAGGTGGATATAATAATAAAAAAAAGATATATAAATATTCTCAAACAGTACTGTTCAAAAGTCTTGGCACCCTATTGTTTTCTTCATACAAACTTTGTTATAGATTTCCATTTTATGATTTCTACATGATCGAGTAATGAACCTACAGTCAGAGAGTTCTACACAAACACACTGAACTTTACAACAGCTGCTCGCAAGTGAAATGGAAATAAATAGACTAAGGCAGGAAAAACTATTTTGGATAAAATTGTTATTGTCTATTACAAGTAGAAAGTAACCAATAACCAAACTTAATAATAAACTTAATCAATAACCAAACTTCAACTCAATGTGTGATCTTCATTTTATGTTGCAATTCACAACTATTCTATGGTTTTTCTAAAAAAAAAAAAAAAAAAAAAGTAGTACTCGTAAAATAGGGGCCAAGTGATAATACTGGGGGGCAAGTGGAGATTAACCCGGGCAAGCGGGTCTAAAAGTTAATGTCAAGCCCTGATTGGCATCATCTTTATACTGTGTGAAGTAATAATCTTCCAAGACTGCTGAAACCAGCTTAAGGTGATATTTCTATGAATAAAAAATGATGTGCTTGACAGATGTGTACACACAAGACATCATACAAGCAAACTGGACATTGTATTTTTTTTTAAACAAAGAAATTACACTGACTTAATGAAGGCTAACCATAATCCTTTATCTTCTCACAAAATGAATGTTTGGATCTTTGGTGTTCGTTATCTAGGCATGTTGGACTCTCGGAAAGCCAGCAGTGCACTACAAAGGAAGACGTCATGCTCAGTGTCCAAAAATGAATGTTGATGGCATGCATGAACTGCTCCATCATTCCCAGAACCAGATGTTGAATTTTATACACAAATTAGCTTTCTGTTCCAAATATTACACAAGATAAAATCAGTTCAACATTGGCCATCATCAAAGCTCATTCAAGCTTTGGAGAGAAAAGTCTCAACAGTTGTAGACCATTTTTGAATATGCACACATGCTAGTTTTATGTGTGTGCAAGCAAATAACTAAAGTCTGGATTTCATGGTCTCGAAAATTCCTTCTCATTTATGTCCCGTCAACTCATGCCCCAAACTCCGCTTCACAGAATGTGCAGCAGTCTTCCAACATGGCTATCGCACTTCACACTGCACCTCTGGAATACTGAGTAAATACTAGGGCTGCTCGATATTGGAAAAAATCAATATCACGATTTTTTCAGTAAATATCGATATCGCGATTTTTAAAATGATATTTATACACCTTTTTTTAAAGCCCTGATCATCAACACCTGAGGCACCGGGCCACATTTTTATAGTACAGGCCTCATAGGCTACCTGTCAACCCTTCCCGTTGTACCCTGAAACGCCTTTTACTTAAACTATTTACTGTGCAAGCGCGTACTTTGCATAGGTCCTATCGCCTGCACAAGGCTCACGTTCTCCTCACTCAACATTTCCGATCACAGAGGATGGAGCCAGCGCTGGTATTACCAGTGATTACTGCGTAACGTCCACACTGGCTCGTAGCCAGCCAAGGATAAAATCTCTCTCTCACACACACACACACACACACACACTACAACGTAAGCTTGTGTGTTGTTAAGACACCAACATTAAACACGCACACACACGGACTGGCCATCGGGAGTAGCGGGAGTTTGTGGGCCGGCGGAGAAAAAAAAAAAAAAAAAAAAAACAGTTGCACGCTGGCCTTTAATATGATAAGCAATGTTAGCAGTTTCTTTAAGAAACTGTTAACATTGCTTATCATATTAAAGGCCAGCGTGCAACTGTAATAAACAATGTTAACAGTTTCTTAAAGAAACTTAACATTGCTTATCATATTAAAGGCCAGCACGCAACTGTAATAAGCAATGTTAACTGTTTCTTTAAGAAACTGTTAACATTGCTTATCATATTAAAGGCCAGCGCGCAACTGTTTTGTTTTTTCTCCGACGGCCCACACTGAACCACCGGGAAAACTCCCGCTACTCCCGATGGCCAGTCCGTGTGTGAACACGCACAATATAGAGACAAGTCCTTAAGAATTAACATACATGAAAATAGCTCAGCGGCATGTAAACATTCCCTGAAAGTGTAGGTGGCACTGCGGCTAGATGCTACGTGAAATGGCACAAGGCAAACACCATGCTTCGCTCAGTCAACAGACAAAATCCACGAACCCAGTAGTCCTCCTACTACTGTGGGTTAGTGTTCTGTGGCCAAAAACACCCTATGCACAGTCATTCCAAAACATCCCCACTAGTTGCAGGTTATGTCTCAAATACAGATATGCGTTGTGGATTAAGCGATCTATTTTCAAGCATCAGGCTTCTCTTCCTTCATCTTCCAAATGTGGACTCCGCTATCTTTTTGGCATGTCAGCACTGAAATACCATTTGCAGAGATATTTCACTCGCCATTAAGAAAAGTAAAAGCAACACATGATTAGGGCTACATGATTAGCAGGGGGACACCGTTTTAAGCGCACGGAATTTTAAAAACAATGTAATTACATCTGAGTCCGTCTACATCGCGCAATAAACCCATCCTTAGCAGAACCTACTTCAAAGCATGATGCTAGCTGCAGATGCACAAGTCAAAATCAAATGAACCCAAGTAAACATGCCGCGGCGGGCAACATTAATAACCAAATTGCCTTACCTTAAAACGCTGCCTTGACCACAGGACGACTCGCAATTATTCCACTTAAATCCACACGGTTTAACACATCTAACACAGCTAGCAAGCTGGATATGTGCTAATATTGTTGTGCTTGTTTTCTTCCGTAGATGCCATTTTTACATTACCCAGTCCCACATCCAAAAATATGACGTAAATATATGTTAATTGTATTATTATAACTATTAGCAAGCAAATCAAACAACATATTAAGAAATCAATATATCAAATCACCCGACACGTATGAAAACAGAAGAACTGATTTTTTACTGTTGCGGAGATATCGCGGGAGTAGAATGGATGACGTATGCAAGGCTACGGTGTGCCTTAGGGGACAGAAGGGTTCGTTTTACCTTACTGTCACGTCAATGTTATTGTTGTTTTATTGCCATTGTAGAAATATTGTGCACGTCCCTTTCGACAAATGACAAAAAAATCGTTTCATATCGATATTATGAATTTTGATATCGTTTGACACCAATATCGATATCGTGATAAAAATACGATATATTGCACAGCTCTAGTAAATACTCTCACTTAGTTCTCGTTCCTTCCACATCACTGACCGCTATAAATACACTACATGTGCACACACTCATTGTGAAGTACCGGTATTGCTCAGTACACTCGTGTCTATTCATACCAAGCCTTCGATTTGCATGATTGTTGTTCTGGACTTTGATCTACATTTTGGATTTTGCTTTTTGTCTCTGCCTACCCTTGCTTGTTTGCACATCGCATGACCACTGCTTGCTTACCGTTTATGATATTGCCTGATGATTTGCATTTGTTTACCTGCCAGCTGTCATTAAAATCTCATCTGCAGTTCATCCTCCTGTCGCCTGCGTTTGTGACAATTTACTAACTCAATAATTTATTAATAAAAGTATTTCACCAATTAAGGAAACATTAACAGTTGAACAAGATGTTTTGTCCTCTGGATGTGAAAAAGAAGATGGAATTCATTTTCATTCGTGTAAATTCAGTTACGTGTCATGCATCCACAATTATTATATCCACGTTTATCGGAAATATGAATAATCGCACGCTCTGACTGGCTACTCTACTACTAGGCTATCAGCTCATATACCGCCAATTTTTTCCCGCCAATATCTCCTGTTCCACACTCCGGCCCAGTAGGGGACAGTAATGCACCTTTAAGCTGGTTTACCAACTGCCAAAAAACCCTAAAGAAGAAGAAAACCCCCCAAAATACAAAAAAAAGCAACAAAATATGAAATAAAAGTATTTGATGATAAGAATGTATCTTTTTTTATTTTTCAAGAATTATTATAGCAGCATTTTTCACAAATTGCTGCTGTCATTTCCTGGACTGTTTACATTCTAAGTGAAAATGATGTTGTCGGATGTTTTAAAAAATAAAAAAATCCATCCATTATCCGTAACCACTTCTCCTGTGCACTAGGATCAGCACTATATTGCATGTGTCTATGTACCATATAAGTATGTAATGATGGCTTGACCCCTTTATATACACTTTATCTATAATAAAAATGCCCATCCATCCATTATCCATAACCGCTTATCCTGTGCAGGGCCGTGGGCAAGCTGGAGCCTATCCCAGCTGACTACGGGCGAAAGGCGGGGTACACCCTGGACAAGTCGCCAGCTCATCGCATGGCTGACACATAGACACAGACAACCATTCACACTCACATTCACACCTACGGTCAATTTAGAGTCACCAGTTAACCTAACCTGCATGTCTTTGGACTGTGGGGGAAACCGGAGCACCCGGAGGAAACCCACGCGGACACGGGGAGAACATGCAAACTCCGCACAGAAAGGCCCTCGCCGGCCACGGGGCTCGAACCCGGACCTTCTTGCTGTGAGGTGACAGCGCTAACCACTACACCATCGTGCCGCCAAAATAAAAGAAATTAATTAAAAAACCAAATTTAAAATAGAAATAAATAGAACAAATTAAAATAAATATATATATATATATATATATATATATATATATATATATATATATATATATATATATATTTTTTTTTGCAAATTCAATAAATAAAAAAACTTTATACAAAAGTTTGGCTGTTTTAGCACCATTAACATTAGTTTGTTCCCGAACATGACATATGAACAGGTGAATGTGCATTCTCTTTTATCAGGGAGTGTGAAGTGCAGTGGTGCTTGAAAGTTTGTGAACCCTTTAGAATTTTTCCGGGGGGCGTCGTGGCTCAGGTGGCTAAGGCGCCGCACCATAAATCCGGGGACCCGGGTTCGATTCCGACCCGAGGTCATTTCCCGGTTCCTCTCCTGTCTCTACACTGTCCTATCCAATAAAGGTGACAAAAGCCCAAAAAATATCTTTAAAAAATAATTTTTCTATATCTCTGCATAAATATGACCGAAAACATCATCAGATTTTCACACAAGTCCTAAAAGTAGATAAAGAGAACCCAGTTAAACAAATGAGACAAAAATATTATACTTGCTCATTTATTTATTGAGGAAAATGATCCAATATTACATATCTGTGAGTGACAAAAGTATGTGAACCTTTGCTTTCAGTATCTGGTGTGAACCCCTTGTGCAGCAATAACTGCAACTAAACGTTTCCGGTAACTGTTGATCAGTCCTGCACACCGGCTTGGAGGAATTTTAGCCCATTCCTCCATACAGAACAGCTTCAACTCTGGGATGTTGGTGGGTTTCCTCACATGAACTGCTCACTTCAGGTCCTTCCACAACATTTCAATTGGATTAAGGTCAGGACTTTGACTTGGCCATTCCAAAACATTAACTTTATTCTTCTTTAATCATTCTTTGGTAGAACGACTTGTGTGCTTAGGGTCATTGTCTTGCTGCATGACCCACCTTCTCTTGCGATTCAGTTCATGGACAGATGTCCTGACATTTTCCTTTAGAATTCGCTGGTATAATTCAGAATTCATTGTTCCATCAATGATGGCAAGCCGTCCTGGCCCAGATGCAGCAAAACAGGCCCAAACCATGATACTACCACCACCATGTTTCACAGATGGGATAAGGCTCTAATGCTGGAATGCAGTGTTTTCCTTTTTCCAAACGTAATGCTTCTCATTTAAACTGAAAAGTTCTATTTTGGTCTCATCCATCCACAAAACATTTTTCCAATAGCATTCTGGCTTGTCCACATGATCTTTAGCAAACTGCAGACGAGCAGCAATGTTCTTTTTGGAGAGCAGTGGCTTTCTCCTTGCAACCCTGCCATGCACACCATTGTTGTTCAGTGTTCTCGATGGTGGACTCATGAACATTAGCAATGTGAGTAAGGCCTTCAGTTGCTTAGAAGTTACCCTGGGGTCCTTTGTGACCTTGCCGACTATTACATGTCTTGCTCTTGGAGTGATCTTTGTTGGTCGACCACTCCTGGGGAGGGTAACAATGGTCTTGAATTTCTTCCATTTGTACACAATCTGTCTGACTGTGGATTGGTGGAGTCCAAAGTCTTTGGAAATGGTTTTGTAACCTTTTCCAGCCTGATAAGCATCAACAATGCTTTTTCTGAGGTCCTCAGAAATCTCCTTTGTTCGTGCCATGATACACTTCCACAAACATGTGTTGTGAAGATCTAACTTTGATAGATCCCTGTTCTTTAAATAAAACAGGGTGCCCACTCACACCTGATTGTCATCCCATTGATTGAAAACACCGGACTCTAATTTCACCTTCAAATGAACTGCTAATCCTAGAGGTTCACGTACTTTTGCCACTCACAGATATGCAATATTGGATCATTTTCCTCAATAAATAAATGAGCAAGTATAATATTTTTGTCTCATTTGTTTAACTGGGTTCTCTTTATCTACTTTTAGGACTTGTGTGAAAATCTGATGTTTTCGGTCATATTTATGCAGAGATATAGAAAATTCTAAAGGGTTCACAAACTTTCAAGCACCACTGTATTCTGTCAGAGACGGTTGGGAGACGGATGTGAGTGCACAAGATGTGTTTATTAATACAAGTGAAAGCAGGTAAACAATCCAGAATGGCAGGCAAAACCGTAAAACTATCATCGACTCGGCAGAATCGAAGACGAGAAAAAGGAAATCGGAGATCAGGAAACCAAACAAGGAAATAAGGTTCAGTAATGTGTCAGCAATGCAACTCAATACTTCGCAAAGTAAGTGCATTTTCACAGTTTTTATATAATCCTGTGTAGGTGCGAGTCGTTTACGGCGTGCGCGAGAGTCTGCTTGGCGTGCACGCTGTCCGGAGCCCGCATCTGATGCACGCGTGGGTGCGACACTTGCACAAAATTCTCATCTCATCTCATTATCTCTAGCCGCTTTATCCTGTTGTACAGGGTCGCAGGCAAGCTGGAGCCTATCCCAGCTGACTACGGGCAAAAGGCGGGGTACACCCTGGACAAGTCGCCAGGTCATCACAGGGCTGACACATAGACACAGACAACCATTCACACTCACATTCACACCTACGGTCAATTTAGAGTCACCAGTTAACCTAACCTGCATGTCTTTGGACTGTGGGGGAAACCGGAGCACCCGGAGGAAACCCACGCGGACACGGGGAGAACATGCAAACTCCGCACAGAAAGGCCCTCGTCGTGCACAAAATTAGTACAAAAATTAATGTAGATATAAATATCTTATGCCAAATTATTATGGCATTTTACAAAAAATAAAGAAATCAGAATCCTTGTCTCCAATTTACGAGTCAGACTGCAGTTAATGCACAAGTCCGAGTCCAAGTCATTGGTGTTCAAGTCCAAGTTGAGTCACGAGTCCTTAAAATTAGGGCACGAGTCGGACTCGAGTACTACAAGCCTGAGCATTATACACAAACCCACCCACACATACATATACAGTACCACCTCTGGGGGAAAAAAATATTCGCAAAATTGGGATTAGCTGCTTCTGTTATGCTAACGACACAGTTATACAGTTCAGCAAAGCCAGATGAGAGACACCAGCTAATAAAGCTGACAAATGTGCAAAGGACATTAGACACTGGATGATGAGTAACTGCCTCCTACTTAATTCTGATGTGACAGAAATACTTCTACTGGGACAACAGGTAGCTAGAAGCAAGCCATCTGATTGCATAACTCCGGACAGCCTTTCAGTTACATCGTGAGCATTACTGAAAGAGCTTGGGATGATTATTAGCTCCAGTCGCTCATTTGAAGCTCATGTAAATAATATTACTAGGATAGCCTCATTTCATCTCAGAAATATTGTGACGATAAGAAATATAACGTCACTACAAGATGCAGAAAAACTAGTTCATGCTGCTTTTGTAACCTCGAGGCCTTGCTGTTCCAATAGGCACGTAAAAAACAACTTCCGGTTAGTCCATCAGCACCCAGAGTCCTTACTAAAACCAGTCAATACAACCCCCTATCCTATCCACACTGCACTGGTTCCCAGTAAAATGTTACTACTATTGACCTACAAAACACCGAATGGTCTCACACCACAGTACCCGAGTGAAGTTCTGGTCTTTTATAATCTGCTTATTTCTTTCACGTTTTTGACTCCTTGCGCGTGACATCACGCATCACATGATAATTTCTCCTGGAGGACAACCAGACACCGTCTTTTCTGTAAGCAAGGCTTAATCTGTCTTAAATATGGTTCACTTTTGCACTATTTTTGGTTGTTCCAATCGGTCAAATAGAGAAAAAGATTTTTAAAAAAAAAAGGTATTACTGTCTGCCTGGAACTTTGTCTTGAACTTCGGATTGTGGCTTAGGAATAGGGATGTTAACCGATGACCGTTTGACCGATGGTTGACCGAATCAACGTCAACCGGTTAATTTTTTTTTGGTTGTCGGTTAAAAAAAAAAAAATCAATCGTTTTGAAGCTGCCGATTTTGGAGCGGAGAACCTGGAATTCTGTGTTGTAAACGCTTGGGGCGTGCCATGCGGTGTAAGGACGACAGCTGACAAATCAGAAACACCCATTCAGTCATGTCCCGCCCTCCCGCCCCAGTTGAAGACAGCTGCCACTCGGCGAAAGAAAAGTCTCAGTGTTGGATTACATTTTACTACGATGTTAACCAGGTACGTAACATCAAGGAAATTCTTGACTATCAAAGAAAGGGCAATTCCATGTAAATGTCAACCTCACCATGCAAAAATAAAGCAACATGTAATACATCAAAACCACTCCCAGAGATATCACCTAGGCCTGTATTTTACAGATGTGAATAAGTTGAACCAATTTGTCACAAGAATTGTTCCCGTCGCCTTAATATGTCAGTCTTTCTTTCTTATAATGTAAAACCCAAGCTAAAATCAACTTTGATCATGTACAATTCTATATTATTGCCACAAGCCACAGAAATGTATGCTAAAATCCACAAAACAGCAAAACAATAGCCATCTTAAATATTATTTAAGAACTTTGATAGTTTTAGCTGATATTTAGAGAGTTTTTCAAAGGGTTATGGTGGTTAAATTGCTGATTTTCTAAACATATGCCATGTCTATTTCAGACGCGTCACATCCGTAACGGAATTTCGTCACATCCATAACGCTGACTTTTCCTTCCGAAACTCTGCATGAAATACAAAATATTTTAAACAAAGATTTTTTTAATATTCACCTTGGACCCCTCTATCAAATGGATATCTCCATTTCGACATTAGGTTTACAATTTCACAGAGTTTGATAAAAATGTACAGCCACCCAAGAAAAGTGATACTTCTTCTGTCACATCCATAACGCATATTTTATTGGCATTTTCTGGCATGCCCTAGATGTACCATGGGAATTGTTCTTGTTCTATCACTTCTCCAGTATGGTACAGCCTTAAAATATGCAACACCTGTTTAAATACTGGGGGACAATAAAACATGCACTGGGTCATTTGTTGCCATTTTGAGTTCAAGTGTCACGTCCATAATGCTGGAATTGCTCGAAACAAGAACACGGCGCATGAATGAAGTCGATGGTTGATTAGTCTGGTGAATATTAATGTCAACGTAATAATAATACACAAGATCTGAACTAAAACCTGGTTACTCACTGATGTTACTTAGCATCAGACAGTTGCTATATTAGCTTAGCGGCTAATCAGCTCAGCTCCAGCTATCCCATTCCCAATGGCTGTGCACAATTAGCAGCCATGTAACTGTAATATCAGTAGCTGGAAAACAATTGCAGTATGAGGTCTCTGTGGCTCACTTCGAAGAAAAGTGCCTAGTCCGTAGCAGTACGCAATATCAACACACGGCCTACTGCAGTCAACTGTAAACACCAGGGGCCGTATCGCTAAAACGTCCTATCTTCAATAAAAAGTTAAGATGGGACAAGTGTATGATAGGATTGTTTTCAATAGGCTACTCAATGCAAGCACCGGTAGTGACGGAGCTAAAGCTTGCCGCTTAGAAAATGACGGCAATTTATTGAGAACATGTTCACACTGATATTTTTAATGCCAAGTTTCAACTTAACAAAAGTGCGTGCCCCTTGCTGACACGGCCATTTGTCTTCCGCTCCAATACAAACCCCTCGACATCAGTGCCGCGTTTAACTAAATGTTTTGCGCTGTAGAAAAGGTAATGCGAGTGGAGGGCAGCGACTGGGACTGAATGTGCGGATGCTCGCGGTTAGATTTAGAATAGATTCTAATAATTCCAATTCTAGAATTTTAAACTCATAGGTTAACCGACTTTAACCGGCTAATGAGGCTCGGTGGTCGGTCAAGATTTTTTTTTAGTTTTCGCCATCCCTACTTAGGAACTTGACTTGGGCATTTCTTTAGAAAGGAAATCTCGGGGTGTCGTGGCTCAGGTGGATAAGGCGCCATACCATAAATCCGGGAACCTGGTTCGATTCCGGCCCGAGGTCATTTCCCAATCCCTCCCCGTCTCTCTCTCCTGCTCATTTCCTGTCTCTACACTGTCCTATCCAATAAAGGTGAAAAAAGCCCCCAAAAAATCTTTAAAGAAAGGAAATCTCTCTGATCTGGGAGTAGGAGACTTTTTACACAGCAGTAGGAAGAACCCAGTACGCCTTTTTATCTGAATCCCTTTGTTTCACTCCAGCTTCGAGCCCACAAAACGATGCGATGTGAGAACAGCTCTCTCCAAGGCCTGCCATACAGTCGCAGGGTGCAGCCACGATCTTGCCATTTTTTTCACGGACGATCCACGGGGTTAAAGGTTTTTCAGTTATTCTTTGCAAGTGAATAGAATGTACCGTAGGTTGTATTCAGTCATGTGACTTTTGCTTGTGAGTTTACTTCCAATACACAGTCAAGACACCTTCAGAACGTTGCTCTTTGCAATTGGATAGATCCTTACACATTATCAAAGAAGGATTTTTCCTACGAGTTGGAAAATTATCCATCCGCTGAATTCCCCGACATCTCAAACCACCTGGTGCTGCAGACCTCGTTCTATACGGACAAACAGATGAAAACCTTGAAGATCATGGAAGCGTACAAGTTTTTATATGTTGCTGGGTTAAAGGAGAACTAAAGTCATTTTTAAACTTGCTTTATTTCTTAATTAGCGTGTTATTCAATTACGTTTTCGGTTTTAGTAACCTTATATCGTGACTCGTATTGGCAACTAATTGCAATTAAATATTATACTTATCAGCCTATTCGGTTTTTAGCCGTGTTGAATTTAGTTCGTTTGGTCTACGGCAGGGGCGGCACGGTGGTGTAGTGGTTAGCGCTGTCGCCTCACAGCAAGAAGGTCCTGGGTTCGAGCCCCGGGGCCGGCAAGGGCCCTTCTGTGCGGAGTTTGCATGTTCTCCCCGTGTCCGCGTGGGTTTCCTCCGGGTGCTCCGGTTTCCCCCACAGTCCAAAGACATGCAGGTTAGGTTAACTGGTGACTCTAAATTGACCGTAGGTGTGAATGTGAGTGTGAATGGTTGTCTGTCTATGTGTCAGCCCTGTGATGACCTGGCGACTTGTCCAGGGTGTACCCCGCCTTTCGCCCGTAGTCAGCTGGGATAGGCTCCAGCTTGCCTGCGACCCTGTAGAAGGATAAAGCGGCTAGAGATAATGTGTGTGTGTGATGTGTGTGGTCTACGGCAGGGGCGGCACGGTGGTGTAGTGGTTAGCGCTGTCGCCTCACAGCAAGAAGGTCCTGGGTTTGAGCCCCATGCCCGGCGAGAGTCTTTCTGTGCGGAGTTTGCATGTTCTCCCCATGTCCGCGTGGGTTTCCTCCGGGTGCTCCGGTTTCCCCCACAGTCCAAAGACATGCAGGTTAGGTTAACTGGTGACTCTAAATTGACCGTAGGTGTGAATGTGAGTGTGAATGGTTGTCTGTGTCTATGTGTCAGCCCTGTGATGACCTGGCGACTTGTCCAGGGTGTACCCCGCCTTTCACCCGTAGTCAGCTGGGATAGGCTCCAGCTTGCCTGCGACCCTGTAGAACAGGATAAAGCGGCTACAGATAATGAGATGAGATGGTCCACGGCAGGCGTCGCTTATCCGCGCTATCTTCACGAGGCTTGCATGAGACTTCAAAACGTGAAGTGTCAGCCAGGTGTCAGCGCCGCCATTTTGAAAACTGTTTTTAAATGACGATTACTGCCTACTTTTTTCAAACTTTCCTGATCACTATCAAAACAAACAAAACTTCCGGCTTGATTACATCAACATTCGAAAGAGGGCGAGCGTCTTTTGATAATGTTGGCAGATGTTGGTCACTTTGATTTCCGCTGTACGTTTTACTTTTGTCCTACGAAGTCTCGCACAGGTCTCAACGCATCTCGTTTACGCCCATTGCTTTGACATATGGACTGATATATTACAGAGCAGATTTCAAACACTCATAACTTGCTACAGCAGTGACAAAATAGCTGTCAGAAATGCATTCCTACATTTAATAAAATGCTTAATCTTAAACGCATGGCCCAATTCTGTGACTCTCCAGACAACCTTGCTACATCAGATACACGTCAACCTGGGACAAGCCAAAACATAAGAAGCTTAAGAGCAGTGAGGCATGAGTCTTACAAAAATCTCACAAAAGAAACGGTGAGCAATTATGGACACGTCTGTTTTCCGGGAGCTGCTGGCGTGTTGGGGCAGTCCTCTGAGACGATGACAAAGAACGTGCATCAATATTTCAAGAAGAAGGAGAAGAGATATACCAGAACTCCAGAGGTCAGCTTCCTGTTTGGGTTGAGGCAACAGGTGCTGATAGAAGTAGTGTTCTGGCAAAACACACGCTTCTGTAATGGCATGGCAGTCTAACTCATTGTTTAATCCACCTCCTGTTGGCAAGAATCCCTCGATGCTGAAGGTGAAACCTGATCCAGCTGCTCTGCTGTGTTAATGTCGAGCAGACGTACATTTCTTTTCCTGTCCACTATACTCTCAGAAATAAAGGTACCAGACTGGACTTTTCAATCTCTCTAGTGTCAGGTTTTGTACCTTTAGTATACATCTTTAACCTTATAAACCCTAGGTTATTTTCAGGCTAATAACCCTTAAAATGGCTTTACATTTAAACTCATATCTTCGTCATTATAAGGCTTACGGCAGATTCTACCATAACAGAGGCCAGTTAACTCCCATCTCCTTAAATTGCTGAATTGATTATTTTGATCATTCTATTAAGTTTTTCTAGTAGCATTTGGGGTCTTGGACATTCATAGTAAATTTTAGGACAGTAGTCCTGGTAACTAATTAATAAAAGCCGTTTTAATTAACCCGTGTTTCTACCATCATTCTGACAGACAAAATCAGTCTTTATCTGACAGACACTCTCCCACAATTTTGAATCTTTTTCATGGAGGAAAGTCATGAAAATCATATAGAATGCAGAGTATGATATAATCATATGAAGCAAATATCTCATCTCATCTCATTATCTCTAGCTGCTTTATCCTGTTCTACAGGGTTGCAGGCAAGCTGGAGCCTATCCCAGCTGACTACGGGCGAAAGGCGGGGTACACCCTGGACAAGTCGCCAGGTCATCACAGGGCTGACACATAGACACAGACAACCATTCACACTCACATTCACACCTACGCTCAATATATGCCGCTTTTCCACTACAAACGCGGCTGAGTCGGGCTGAGCCGTGCCGTGCTGAGTCGAGCTGAGTGGGGCTGTTGGAGTTGCATTTCGACTACAACCGCGCTGAACCGTGCTGGCTGGAAGTGGGTGGACACATTGGGTGGAGTTAGCGAAAGTGGGTGGACGTCGCGTGATGTCGTTAAGCAGCGCAAACAGTGACATCAGTGAGCTTTTAAGCGGTAGTCTCACGACCCGAATAGTAAACAATAAACATGGAGGACATGGAGTCGTTAGTGTTGCTGGTCTTGGTGCTGTGGCTTGTTGTCACCGACAACGCGGACAGATACTGGCAAGAGCGTATAGATGAGGCGAGGCGCATAAGGCTTCAGAAATTCTCGTAATTCTTCTTCTTCCGGGTTTACGGTGTTTACAGATCCCAGCGCGCTCGCGGGGCGTGTGTGGGCATGTGAGGACACTCCTCCTCACCAATCAGTGCACAGGGGAGTGTCTGCTCACGCTCCTAGCCCCACTCGGCACGGCTTGGCTCGCTTCAGCCCCACTCCAAAACCGTGCGAGTTTTAGGGGCTAAGCAGGGCTGAAGCGAGCTGAGTCGTGCTGTTCTAAGGTAGTCGAAACGCGAGCCGTGTCGGGCTGAAGTGAGCTGAAGTGAGCTGAAAAAGGGTAGTGGAAAAGGGCCATTAGAGTCACCAGTTAACCTAACCTGCATGTCTTTGGACTGTGGGGGAAACCGGAGCACCCGGAGGAAACCCACGCGGACACGGGGAGAACATGCAAACTCCACACAGAAAGGCCCTCGCTGGCCACGGGGCTCGAACACGGACCTTCTTGCTGTGAGGCGACAGCGCTAACCACTACACCACCGTGCCGCCTGAAGCAAATATATGTTCCACAATTAAAAAAAAAAAAAGTTTATCTCTTTGAAAACCACCATTTCTATTGTCATTTCTGACAGACATGCTAAATGACAATAGAAACACATCGGTTTCTATCATCAATCTGACAGACAAACTAACGTCTA
This sequence comes from Neoarius graeffei, assembly GCF_027579695.1. Lineage (NCBI taxonomy): Eukaryota > Metazoa > Chordata > Actinopteri > Siluriformes > Ariidae > Neoarius > Neoarius graeffei. The sequence continues at coordinate 22,550,262 of NC_083594.1, forward strand.
CCATCATATTCTGACAGACACTCTAGATGACAATCGCAACAAAACTGTTTCTTACATTATTAATCTGACAAATTTAGTAATAATATTAAACACCTCATCACTAGAACCAAATAATAATATAAAATATTGAAATAAAAAAGATAAAATTTATTTTCAAAATTGAAATAACAATAATTGTAAAATACCAGTATTGTGGAAATTACATGAAATAACATTACATTATACATGTATTCTTTTCAATCAGAAATTATGTTTGTAGCATAAAAATACAGGCCTTATACAAGGCTATATTATTATACATAACAGAATTCATTCATACAAAATGTGGCTAAATTAAATTTCCAACCATTCCTTCTTCCTTTGAAATTCTTTTCTCGTTTTGGATATTTAATGTGGGTAACTCTACTGATTATCAAAAGAGATTCTGACTGATCAAGGCACCTCGTTTATGTCACGGACACTGAACGAACTGTATAGGTTATTAGGGATTAAGCCGATCCGCACCAGCGTGCATCACCCACAAACGGACGGTTTAGTTGAAGGGTTCAATGTGTCATCAATCACCAGTCTGCTACTATTGGACAAAATAGTTCATCCATATTTCATCAAAAACTGCGACTGCGATTGGAATACGGGACGGGAGCTGTTCCTCACGGGACAAATTAAATTCACCTAAAATTCGGGACGTCCCGGGCAAATCGGGACGGTTGGCAACCCTACTTGCGACCCTTTCAGCCGACAGGCCATTTCAATGTGTTATTTCCCCGCGAAAGTGACACAGTCGTGTCTATCGTCACTGTTCTGACAGACTATGAGATTGCTATCGTTAGTATATGACCGACAGGTGTGTGCTATCGTCACAAAAATGACAGACCTTGTAAAGTATGATAGCACACACCTGTCGGTCATATACTAACGATAGCAATCTCATAGTCTGTCAGAACAGTGACGACAGACACGACTGTGCCACTTTCGCTGGGAAATAACACATTGAAATGGCCTGTCGGCTGAAAGGGTCGCAAGTGGCTCTGATTTATCTCAACTTACGATAGTTTTCCTCCAGAAAAATTTTAATATGAATGCACAAATATATTCTCAATGTTTCTATCGTCAAAAATTTCTATCGTCAGGATAGCTGACTGAAAATCTTACCTTGATTTATTTGACGAAATCTAGCTGTCAGAACTCCAAGTCCTGCCCGGAAGTAAATGTCTGCTGTCACAAAAATCATGCGCAGTAGAATTTCCTCTTTGTGTCAGTCAACATGTGCGTGGCGAGGGCTTGAATTTTGCTATCGTCAGGTGCATTTGACTGACAGACTGACGATAGCATTTTTTAAAAATAACTGTGGGCTTCTCTCGTGAACGAAATAGTTTTTTCGCTGTTAATCTATTTCAACTCTATCTGTTGACACCCAAAAATGATAAAGCCTGCTTCCACACGATAACTACCAAAGATCCATAACGGCTGAGTCTATCGTCAGGTCATCTGACAGAAATTCACTGACGATAGCAACAGGGATAATGAAAGTGATTTTTAAAATGGGAGTTATGTCTGTCAGATATGTCAAAGAAATAGAACTTTATTCTTTAAAAATCTTTTATTGATATACTCAGTGTATTTTTAAGTGACATGTGCTGTTTTAGAAGACCAAATACCATATTTTCAATCTTGAAAATATTACCTCACTGAAAAAAGGACAAGAAAAAAATTCTTATTTTGTGGGCAAGTGGTTAATGGATCCAGTTACGGTAGAATCTGCTTTACCCATACTGCTTTCCAGAACAGTCTAGACTATCCAGATCTTCCATCATTTGATATGATATCAAATGCTTTGCACATTTTTTTTTATATTCAATCTTATAGACAGACAATGGGTTCTTTGGGTCAACCTTAACAAGAAGGCATGGCCATTACTATCCCCCGCGACGAGCATTTTATGAAGACTTCTTAACACTTATGACCTGATAAGCCCATTGCTTTAATATTGACTTATGATGTCGTAAGTGCTAGGACACCTTCATAAAATGCTACCCAGCTTTTTTCAGTAGTATGAGCACACAAAGTTTCATTGATGTAGCTTATGTAGTTTCTGAGAAAACTTGTCCAGACTGAGTCCACGTCTACAAAGTCCAATAACGAAAATCAAGGGCCATAACTCTCAAAATAAAAATAATTAATCGTAAATGATTTTCGAACTCAACTTAGATCATGAATAGGAGTATGAGCATGCAAAGTTTCACTGATCTGGCTTATGTAGTTTCTGAGAAAACTTGTCCAGATTGAAACGGAAGGACGGACTCCATTCCTACATCCATCCCCGTGCGCACTTCGTGGCAGGGGAAAAAAAGTTGAATATAGTGTAGTATATTATATCCATAGTGTAGTAGTTTACTGTACTTGCTTAAGGTACAATATGCAACTTCACAGCATAAAGATGCACCGTTAACAGTACGACTCCAGAGACACGGAAAAGTACAATTTAGTACCTTAAACAAGTAAACCTCAGCCATTTTTAACCTCAGTATTTGAAAAATCCTGGCTACGGCCTTGATAGCGTTAATCTCACTTCCCTGTCAATCAGAGTCCTCCTGCTAAACCTCATACCAGCATGGCATTGCGCTCACCAGTGCCACCAAACTCCGCCATCTCTCACAGTCTTGGCTGAGTGCCAGGGCATCCTCCAGTCTCAAATTAATCTGCTGGATGTCTTGATGAACGACATCGTTCCAACAGGCGCATGGTTGGCCGCGAGGGCGCCTCCATCCCACCGCTGGCGGATCAAACTCGTAAATGGCTTTTGTGGGATGACTGTATAGCGGCAGGACATGTCCGAGCCAACTAACATGGTGCTGTGCAATGGTGCAGAGGATATTTGCTTGGTTAGTCCTCTGACATGGTCGTACCAACGCACCCCCTCAATGGTCCTGAGGGCACGGGTCTCGAAGCCGAGAACACGGGTGGCCAAGGTTTGCTGACAGGCCAGGTCTCGGCGTCGTACAGCAGCACAGACAAAACCACAGCGTTGTAGACCTGTAGCTTGGTGCGTTGGGAGAGGTCACGTCATCTCCAGAGTGGTCTCCCAAGGCTTCTCATGACGCCTGCTGCCAGTCCACGTCGCCTATTGATCTCAGTGAGGAGGTCACCATTGTTGGCGACTTCCGATCCCAGGTGATGAACTTGACGTAGATCAGATTGGCGCTAGCCAGTCATTGACATCTGTGAACTCATGTATGTGGAAGAGGGCGGTTATTATGTTCAGTTGCACTTTGATGTAGCACAAGCAGCAGTGGATGCTTCATGTGTCTCAGACGAAGCTGGCGTTAATCCTCAAACTCCCTGTTTGACAAGTGACCAAAAATATTGGGAGAAAACTCCCTTATATTTTACGGTAATTACACAAGTTGCCTTTATAGTTTGCCTCAACTATGTCAAAAATCTCCAGAATAACTTCCACCACATTCCAAGAGAACCGAGTCCCACAAACTATTCTCACTTGTCCAAAGGCAGTTATTTACAGTGAGTAAACACACACTGGCCATGTTCTAGTCCTCTAATGGTATTAAAAGGCATTATGCGATTGACGTGCTGTTTTCAGCCATGGGTGGAGTAAAACCGAGTGGCCTGGAGGATTTTTGCAATCATTTCCAAGTCACCACCTGACTTGCATCAAAACAGCGCAACCAGTTAAGAACCACGCCTTCCAGCTAGCTGCACGTTTTCGCTGAATGTTGTTTCACAGCCATAGATCAGAGTCAAAAGTGCACCTGAGTGAGTCAGGGCCTCTCCCTTGAAGTGTTCCAGCAAGCGAGAGCATTCCTGAGATTTGTCTTAAAAGAAACAAAAAAGGAAGAGCTTCAGTTGTGCTCAGTGCGCTATTGTGAAAATAGGTCAAGCACATTGTGTGAGGACAAAGGGAGGACGCACAAGCACAACAAGTGTGACATCACATCAGTTCAAAACAAAAACACAGCAGGGGTCTGTGGGGGTGCAAACTTCCTCTCCAGCAACTTTAGAAGACCAGAGTGACGCGACCGAGGCGAGAACGTTCATGTCCTGATTCAGTTTCCTCTCGGTGTATTCAGATTGGATTAGTTTTACCTGAGGAGACGGGTACGAAATTAATACAGGAGTATCTCTGGGATTTTAGTCTCAAAGGAATTATCAAGCCAGTTATTTTCTCATCTCATCTCATTATCTGTAGCCGCTTTATCCTGTTCTACAGGGTCGCAGGCAAGCTGGAGCCTATCCCAGCTGACTACGGGCGAAAGGCGGGGTACACCCTGGACAAGTCGCCAGGTCATCACAGGGCTGACACATAGACACAGACAACCATTCACACTCACATTCACACCTACGGTCAATTTAGAGTCACCAGTTAACCTAACCTGCATGTCTTTGGACTGTGGGGGAAACCGGAGCACCCGGAGGAAACCCACACGGACACGGGGAGAACATGCAAACTCCACACAGAAAGGCCCTCGCCGGCCACGGGGCTCGAACCCAGGACCTTCTTGCTGTGAGGCGACAGCGCTAACCACTACACCACCGTGCCGCCCCCAGTTATTTTTACAGACACAAATCTGGAAAGCTTACTCTACAGAAGCGGTCTTTTCTATCACAAACAAGACAAAACAAAGTGTTGGCCAAGCTTCAAATGCAAAACAATTACGTCATTTATTTAGATGATTACAATGACTTGTCACAAAAGCGACACTTCTAGGGGTTTTCAGCGAGCCCCATGTTATGGTCATGTGACCTGCTAATAATCAGGCGCAGTGCACATAGCCATGCCTTCTACAAGCGCTTATCGCAAAGCTCAAAATAATCGGTGTTAAAATGTCGTTTATGTAACACACATGGATTTATTAGTGTGACGACCATGCATACGTTGGTTGTGAACACCCCGTCTCTGTGACCTATATCCCGTCCAAATAGTACTGTGTGGTTAAGCTGAAATCGAAGCCCATTTTATGGAAAATATAATCAATATTTCAGCCTTTAACTTGTATGAAGATTGTCCAGGCAAACCCTGCGTTATTCAGTTTCTCTAAACACAATGTACTGCATATTCAAACCAGCGTCTTACTGAGAGGAATTTCATTACAGTCGTAGCGCTGTGGTGAGCAACGTAGTTTAAGCGGGGCTTGAAAATGTGTACTTTTTTCATCACTAGGTCGTGCACACCCAATCGCAATAATCCTAATTGCCTGCTGAGCAGGATTTGTGTCGGACTTAATCTAGGAAGGAATTTATTTGACCGGAGAAACTGCAGGGTGATTATGGAGAGATTGTTGGCTGCAGAGCGACTGAATTGCTGTGCAGGCTGTCTGGAGGTCTGCGTGTTCCAGTTCAGATGATAATCATGTTAGGACCCTGACTGAAAACCAGCTCTTCCTGTTCCCTGCTATACAGTCTTTATGCTCTCACCTTGCTGCAGCGTCTAGCTAAGAAACTGGTAACCTCCTCTAACATTTGTGTCATTTTCAGTATTTTCTTTACCAGGAGCAAAAGATTACGGGATTTTGCGCGTCCCTGGTATGATATGATTTTGTAATGAGTTACTGTACTAATAACATTAACCAGCTAGTTACAAAAGCAACATTATGCTGATGGAGAAGCAGAAATATTTGCATGGTTATGAGAACATGAAGGCTAAAAGAAAGCATGAGTGAGTATATTTAAAGGTCCCATGGCATGAAATTTTCACTTTCTGAGGTTTTTTAACGTTAAAATGAGTTCCTCTGACCTTCTTAAGTCACCCCAGTGGCTAGAAATTTCATAATGTGTAAACCAAACTATGCCCAACATTTGAGAATGGCGCATCAAAACGGCGCGTTGATAAGCTCTTCCCTTTACTACGTCAGCAAGGGAGATGATCCCCACCCCCCCGGATTCCCACCCACTGTATGGATTGCCCGCCCAGCTCAAAAGTTGCCACCAAACATGGAAATTGCGCTGTACATGGATGTGACAACACAGAAAAGAGTCTGTTTTTACTGCCGACGGGAGAGCCCCTGAAGACGCAGTGGCTTAATTTTATTTACTCCAATAATACGCCATCGAGTCTACCTAAGACGGTGTATGTTTGTCGGAAGCATTTTCCTGAGGAATGTTTCCACAACTTGGGACAGTACAGGGCAGGTTTTGCACATCAACTGTCACTGAAGCCTGGGTCCGTACCAAGCATCCCTGCCGCATCAGCAACAAACACCGAACAAGTAAGTGTATAACTGTTAAGTCGTTTTGCCGTGTTTTAAAATCGGTGCCACGTTAGCCTTGCAATGGCTACATTAGCTGTGCAGCTAACCGCTTCCTGCAGTTAGCCAGGTACTCTGCGCTACAAAACCAAAAAGCATGCAGCATGCTCTGTTATAATAGCCAATCAAAACAGTTTTTACAAAGACACCCACATTCTTTTTTTTAAGTCACTCGTTCATTTTATTTGTTTGTTTGTTCAGTAAAAACCCAAACATTTGTTGAATTTATTTTATTTCCTCGCGTCGCACCTTAATGACGTCAGCGCGCGGTATTTTTCCCTTCGCGGTTTGTTCCTTCTCTCTCGCCATAGTAAGACACCCACATCCGCTTGTTCTGACCCACTGGAGGTAGCGTCACAGTGCTGTTAGCCAAGCAGAGGTAACACGTTTACAGGTCATGAATATTAATGATAAGACCCGCCCCCACCCTCTACCCTTCCCCGCCTCCTGCTTCTCATTAGCAAAACGACGCACTGGGAAAAGCGCTGAAATGGGGCTTTCTCCCAGGAGGCTATATCTACGTGCCGAGGGTTCATTTCGAGAAAGGCTGCGGATATAACATCCGGAAACCTCCACGAGCCCGTTTAAAGCATCAACAAACCACCATGCCATGGGACCTTTAACAGTTATTCTATGAAATCGAGTCGTACATGAGCTGATAGCTGATGAGGTGCGTAGCGGCGAGGCGAGCCGACTATAAGAAAAGTACGACGAGATTGAGTGGAATAACTGTTTTATTATATCCTCCACATTCACTGGATTTTGAGAAACAGAGCATTTTTATTTTTTGCAAATTCAATAAATAACAAGATCAACTGTGAGCTACTGCTCACTTACGTATCCCCCCCCCGCTCTCGCTTATATCAGAACGCAAGCAATCGAAGGAATAGGACACTTATTATGAACGTTGACTTCAACAAAGAATGAACCCTGAAACAAGTAAATAAAGAGCAGTGTCTCTCCCCAGGGATTTCAAACAGCATCCTGGTAAACTGCCATTTTGAAATAGCAATTTGCTTCTTGAAATACCATCAAAATCCACCCTATATGTTTCGTAAATACATTCAGTCGGTAAACAGGAAGTCAAATGTGCGACAGACCTGAAAACGGTATGCACGGTATCGAACCCCAAGCTGAAGTTTGGTACCAAGTGGCTATGATTTGTGGTTGCTGAGAAAAAGGGTGTTTCGGACGGACGGAGATACGGCTGGACGGACAGAGGTAAACCAGTATACCCCCCTCCTTCAGAGCAGGGGTATTAAACCTTTATACAAGACATCCGACAAAATCATTTCCGCTTAGAATGTAAACAAACCGGTGAAATGACAGTTGCGATAATTCTTGAAAAATAAAAAGATACGTTCTTCCCATCAAATACTTTAATTCCATATTTTGTTGCTTTTTTTGGATTTTTGGGGTTTTGTTTTCAAGTCGAGTTTTTATTTCGTCCTCGGTTGGTTCAGCAACATGCGCCGCCATTTTGTTTTTCTCTACTCACGCTATATCAGCCGACAGCGTCGTAGTAGAGTAGTCAATCAGAGCATGCGATTGCTGATATCTAGTGAGTGTGGATAGAATAAAATGCAATGTCCTCCACTGAAGAAACGGGGATATGCTAAACCTGTTATGCTAACTGGGACGTGCTAAAAATTGCCAGCGCTTCCTTTATTTCCCCCACAAAGAAAATAGCACAGCTTTCTAATGGCTCGTTTCCAAGTTTCATAAATTGGTTGGGTTAATGTTCAATTAATGTTGAATGGAAATGAACAACTATTAAAAGTGCATTTCTATAACCCTTCTGAAAGAAGTGAATTGTTTAGTTTGCCAGAAATCACATTAAATCGCAAGCATTTAGCAGACACTTTTATCCAGAGCGACGTACAACATACCTAGAGCAGCCTGGGAGGCAGTTGGGGGTTATGCGTCTTGCTCAAGGGCACTTCAGCCACTCCTGCTGGGCCAGGGAATTGAACCAGCGACCTTTTGGTCCCAAAGCTGCTTCTCTAACCTTTAGGCCATGGCTTCCCCCATAAAAAAATACATCCACTTTTGAACAGATGGCTGCATAAAGCTGCGTAATACACACGATATATTGTAGAGCAAACATTTATTCATTTATTAACCATTTTGCAGTGGATCTAGACTCTATACCAACCACGAGCTGTCTTAGTGGTTAGTGTGTCTGCCTCTCAACTAGGAGACTCCGAGTTCGACTCACTGTTGGGTCAAACAAAAGCCCATTATTTACTGCCATCTGGTGAGGCATGCCGCAATACAGATGTGAGTAGGGAGTCAAACTCTCGTGGTTACCAGAGGACCAGCCCCCCACTGTAACCCCAGCTATGTAACAGGCGAGAGGCCGAGGGCTATAGAAACGCAGATCAGCCAGGAACACAGATATAGCCTGGGTGTGAGAATTCACCCCACACTTTCACACCTGGGGCAATCCGTCATAGATCTACCATCGAGGAGGTGGGAGAGGACTTGGAGAAAAATCCCCACAGGAACAAATGGAAATCTCAGACTCGGGGTTGAACTGGGGACCCTGGAGCTGTGAGGCGACAATAATACATGCTACGCCACCCCTATAGCAAATGTTTCAGTTTAAATAGCAAATGATCATCTTGCTTTGTCGTGGTTAATCCTTTATGAAGCGAACATCTTTGTCCACTGAAGACTAGGGCGCCATTACATGTAAACCACAAACTTGTATTACAGAGCACGTAAAATTGTCCAAGATAACAGGAAAAGTCGTTTTGATCTTCACAGAAAAGTTCCAAATTGCGTTTCAAGTTGGACGGTTACGGATATAGACTGTCCTCTCATTGGACCGATGGTGTTTATGTTGCATCTCAGTGTTGCATAATAACATCAACAGACTGAAAATCCCAAATCAGGAACTACATCCTCCAAATACTGTAATAAAATCACTCCACGTGGAGGTGACTTTACGCCATTTCTTTATCCAGCAGCTACATTATAAGGAATACTGAATATTATTCATATAAAGCAGAACTTACGTTTTTCATCATCAGCGTGCACTAAAGATGCTGCTCTTGACAAAACATCCAAAGGTGTTTCCATCCTCGGCGAGACCCTGCTGGAAAAATGAGAAAGCTCTGATAAAATGATAAAGCTTGTCTTCTGAGGGGAAGAAGAAGAAAAAAAATATATATCAAAATTTCAGCGATTTTTCTGCATCGGGCCCGATCCAGCAAAAGCACAAGTAGTGATTACTACAGGAGATATACATCTCATCTCATTATCTCTAGCCGCTTTATCCTTCTACAGGGTCGCAGGCAAGCTGGAGCCTATCCCAGCTGACTACGGGCGAAAGGCGGGGTACACCCTGGACAAGTCGCCAGGTCATCACAGGGCTGACACATAGACACAGACAACCATTCACACTCCCATTCACACCTACGCTCAATTTAGAGTCACCAGTTAACCTAACCTGCATGTCTTTGGACTGTGGGGGAAACCGGAGCACCCGGAGGAAACCCACGCGGACACAGGGAGAACATGCAAACTCCACACAGAAAGGCCCTCGCCGGCCACGGGGCTCGAACCCGGACCTTCTTGCTGTGAGGCGACAGCGCTAACCACTACACCACCGTGCCGCCGGAGATATACATTATACAGTTAAATACAGTACTGTGCAAAAGTACCCTTTAGGCACCCTATTCTTTTGTTACTGGTTTTTATTTTATGACTAATACATTACTGAGTTAGTACAAAAACACTTCGATTTCCAAACGTTCGTTTTCCAGCACAAAATTAGATTAATTAATTAATATTGGCTGGCTTTTTTTTTCATGGTATATCAGGTATATTCCATTCAGCTAGCATGATACTGAACGAGTCGAAGATAAGTTCAATATCATGCTTGCTGAAGAGAATATATCGGATATACCACAAAAAAAACAGCCAATATTATTATTACGATACATACACATTCCTTTCGGGTGTTCAACGCATCTTTCTCTTTCAAAATTCTCAAAATCTTCCGAATTTAATGAACCAAACCTGGCGGCTTTTTTTTTATTGTCACAGTCGCTCGCTAGCGCGGAAGTTTTACGTCATGTTGTCTTGACAACCATGAAATATCGTGAACCATTTTCAACGCTCATTCTCCATTGGGTAGAGTGACGTAATGCACGTGATATGCTAACAATATTGCATGCTATCAAGCCAAATGAATGAAACCCGCTAGAAGGGAACAGAACACGTGTTTTTATTCCATCGGAAAAGTGCCCTGTATGTATAATAATACCTAAGAGAGAACTTTTCAGACATAAAATATAATGAAGGCTGCTGGGTTTTGCTGCAAAATTAAGAAGGAAGTGTGACAGTGAAAGTGTCCAGAAGAACTGTGGCTGGTTCTGGAAGATGCTCAGCAAAGCCTACAGCTCATTTCCTTATCAAACTGCACTCATTGTACCTGAGACTACTATTTTTGTTTTTTTAAGGTAAAGGGTCATCACAGTAAATACTGGGTGTTCACACGGCACATATTTGCTGTGGAGCGTTCACGCGTCACAAACCTGCTTACTAGAGAGAAGCGTGTTAGCACCGGTGCAGCCCCACTTGCGTTCACACGGCAGTTCACTCGCCGGCCACGGGGCTCGAACCCGGACTTTCTTGCTGTGAGGCGACAGCACTAACCACTACACCACCGTGCCGCCTCTCTTGCATTATGCCAGCTGTAATCAGTTGTTCCCTCACCAGCCTTGTTCTCTCTCTCTCTCTCTTTCCATCTCTGTCTGTCTCTCTCCTTTTCATGTTACTGAGAAACCAGCGTAAAATCCTCAGCCCTGAAGACTCTCCATCCAGCCAGCCATTATCCATAGCTGCTTATCCTGTGCAGGGTCGCAGGCAAGCTGGAGCCTATCCCAGCTGACTACGGGCGAGAGGCGGGCTACACCCTGGACAAGTCGCCAGGTCATCACAGGGCTGACACGGGGAGAACATGCAAACTCCACACAGAAAGGCCCTCGTCGGCCACGGGGCTCGAACCCGGACCTTCTTGCTGTGAGGCGACAGCGCTAACCACTACACCACCGTGCCGCCTTGTTGTAAATCTCTACCACATATTACAATATCAGTAGACATTTTATAGTTTGGTTTGAGGAATAACATGCGACCTTTGACCTGTATTTTCATGCAGTTACAATGTCGATTGCCTGCTGATATTTATTGGTAAACTACAAAACTAGAAATTAATACAAACAACAACGAATGATTAACAAAATGTGATCTCCGAAAATACTTAGAAAGTGGAACAGAAAGGTTTTCTGACAGGTTAAACATCATCAGTTCATTTGTTTACAAACATTTGAATTACTTCCTCATTTACATAAAGCACACACATCCATATATTTATATAAAAGATATTTTGTACTAAATAGAGAAGTATATGTAAAACAATTTTTAAATAAAAACTATGTCTTGCTAACTTAATACCACATACCGATTTTTTATTTTTATTTTTTATAAACATCTGGATGTCGATAATTGTGGAACGGTGTCACGTGATCCTATGTAATCAACTCGGGTTTTTTCCCCCCAGTGGAAGTTTGAGTAATTATTCAAGCACAATTGATGTACTGAAAGTCTTTTCTACTTTTTCAAATGGCTGAAAGATGGTAATTGTAGCCGCTGCTCTACTAAACATAAACATTTCCTTTCATTTCATTTCATTAGTTTTGAAGGCATCACATAGTTGCCCTACAGGATTTCTCTGCACAGACTGAGCTCGTTTGGTGAAAGATCGCTCACTGGGAGACATTTATAGCTGTATTTTGTAAAACCTTGAGAGCTTTTTAAACCCTTGCTTTGCTCCAAACACTTCACATTCCTAAAATACCGCCGCAGTGGCTATTTACACAGGAAAAGGGAAGAGAATGGAGTAAAACTACACACACATTGCTTTCCTTACTCTCAGTCAACTTGTTTTGCATTGTGGAGATGAAGCCCTGTTACAATAAAACGTGTTCTTTCTCGTTAAGAGATTAATATTTATATTTATATAAGAGGATCTTTTGTATTATTCGTGTTTTCACTCACACAAGCTGCACGCGCAGACAGACATTCTCCCCAGTTCAATTTAACTACTGGAACCACTTTAGTTTTACTGTGTTTTATATTCTCAGAGGCGAGAAAACACGTGTGGAGAAAAATTGTACAACTAAAGCTCATCTTTAAATATAAATATCCTCGTGTTTTATTCCTCAGAAACTATTTTACTGCACCGAAGGCTCGAGCGCTGCTTTACATGTAAACAAACTTTGTTTGTTCAATAATAACTAACTAACTACATACCAGCTTGGAGCGCCACTTTGGACGTGTCCGAGTCGAGACCACGAAGTGCTGATAATTTACGAAAAGAAACGCAGAAAAAGAAAACATCCACGAGTAGTTTGGACTCAACAGAAAAGCTCCAGATTGTGCTGCTGCTTGTGAGTTTCCAAGGTTTCCGGGATAGAAAAAAAAAACACACACAAGCAAGCGAGTGAAGCGCGAGCGCTCAGGAAGAATGATAGGAATGAGGGAATTCTCTTCCTGGCAGGTGGCACGAGCGGAGATTTCTGATTGGCTGATTTCGGCCCAATGAGATCAGCATATATTATGCAAATCAGCTGATTACATCATATCCTACAAACAGGTAATCAGAGAGAGAGGGCAAGTCTGTGAGTGATAAGTATGAGGGGCCATACAAGACATTATCCATACTGGCCCTTTTACATACATATATACTCGCTCTCTCACATACATACATTGTCCTCTCACATACATATATTCTCCTCTCACATACATACATTGTCCTCTCACATACATATATTCTCCTCTCACATATATACATTCTCTCACATATGTACATACATTCTCCTCTCACATACATACATTCTCCTCTCACATATGTACATACATTCTCCTCTCACATACATATATTCTCCTCTCACATACATACATTGTCCTCTCACATACATATATTCTCCTCTCACATACATACATTGTCCTCTCACATACATATATTCTCCTCTCACATACATATATTCTCCTCTCACATATATACATTCTCTCACATATGTACATACATTCTCCTCTCACATACATACATTCTCCTCTCACATATGTACATACATTCTCCTCTCACATACATATATTCTCCTCTCACATACATACATTGTCCTCTCACATACATATATTCTCCTCTCACATACATACATTGTCCTCTCACATACATATATTCTCCTCTCACATACATATATTCTCCTCTCACATATATACATTCTCCTCTCACATATGTACATACATTCTCCTCTCACATACATACATTCTCCTCTCACATATGTACATACATTCTCCTCTCACATACATATATTCTCCTCTCACATACATACATTGTCCTCTCACATACATATATTCTCCTCTCACATACATACATTGTCCTCTCACATACATATATTCTCCTCTCACATACATATATTCTCCTCTCACATATATACATTCTCCTCTCACATATGTACATACATTCTCCTCTCACATACATACATTCTCCTCTCACATATGTACATACATTCTCCTCTCACATACATACATTCTCCTCTCACATACATACATTCTCCTCTCACATATGTACATACATTCTCCTCTCACATACATACATTCTCCTCTCACATACATATATTCTCCTCTCACATACATATATTCTCCTCTCACATACATACATTCTCCTCTCACATACATACATTCTCCTCTCACATACATATATTCTCCTCTCACATACATATATTCTCCTCTCACATACATACATTCTCCTCTCACATACATACATTCTCCTCTCACATACATATAATACATACATTCTCCTCTCACATACATACATTCTCCTCTCACATACATATAATACATATATTCTCCTCTCACATACATACATTCTCCTCTCACATACATATATTCTCCTCTCACATACATATATTCTCCTCTCACATACATATATTCTCCTCTCACATATATACATTCTCTCACATATGTACATACATTCTCCTCTCACATACATACATTCTCCTCTCACATACATATATTCTCCTCTCACATACATATATTCTCCTCTCACATACATACATTCTCCTCTCACATAGGCATATTCTCCTGTCACATACGTACATATAAAATTACATAATTATATCGAGGGTTTGGGCGGCACGGTGGTGTAGTGGTTAGCGCTGTCGCCTCACAGCAAGAAGGTCCTGGGTTCGAGCCCCGGGGCCGGCGAGGGCCTTTCTGTGTGGAGTTTGCATGTTCTCCCCGTGTCCGCGTGGGTTTCCTCCGGGTGCTCCGGTTTCCCCCACAGTCCAAAGACATGCAGGTTAGGTTAACTGGTGACTCTAAATTGACCGTAGGTGTGAATGTGAGTGTGAATGGTTGTCTGTGTCTATGTGTCAGCCCTGCGATGACCTGGCGACTTGTCCAGGGTGTACCCCGCCTTTCGCCCATAGTCAGCTGGGATAGGCTCCAGCTTGCCTGCGACCCTGTAGAAGGATAAAGCGGCTAGAGATGATGAGATGAGATGAGATGAGATCGAGGGTTTGGAGCCAGAGGGGCGTAAGTCACATTTGACCAACTTTACAGGAGAGCCAAAACAAAATTTTGACCACCCTTTAATCAACAAAATTTATTTACCTTTAACCACAACATTATAGCCATAAACATACTTAAATGAGGTAGTCATTAAATAAAAATATGATATTAACATATTGAACATATTCAAAAATCTTGTAAAATCTTAAAAATATGGCAAAAAAGATAGGATACGCCTTTTGGGCACCAAACATTTCTAATGTTTTGAAAGGAAAATAGGCGTATCTGCTCATCCTTGGTTAAAAACAATGTGATTAACAAGTAATTTTTTTTTCATTTTATTTCAAATACTGTATACAACAAACACATTCTGATGTGTTGGTCTCTCCACTTCTCTATTTAGTTTAATTGCAGTGTAGCCTGGCCATTTCCTTCCTATACAAGTACACAATTCAATTCTCATCCCCCTTTTCGCATCCCTTTGCTCCATTCTCATTTATGACTTCACATTTATGTCTTTCATTTCAAACACTTGAACAGTTTAACATCTACTGTACTTTCAAGCAGTTCAATTTCAGTTATCTTGTTCAGTTATCTTGTTGTTATGACTTCACTTAAGCTACGCCTTCTAAGCCTATCTAAGCCATAGGTGTAAATGGAACATACGCCCTTTTGGCTACAACACCGATGCCCACTTCTGAGTAAGGTCTTTGTTGTTTTGTTGTTTTATTCAATATAGGTTGATTTCTGATGTGTCTTTTCGGTATAGTGAAATAGAGCTCATCAAGACCTTTCATTTGATATATAGAACTCATTTTCGCCAAAAATGCCACTTACTTCCCTCTGGCTCCAAACCCTCGATATATAGGTATATAGGCCTATATAGATATATCTATATATAGATGAGATATATAATGAGATGAGATATTCCATTCAGCTGGCATGATATTGAACGAGTCTTCCATCCATCCATTATCTGTAGCTGCTTATCCTGTCCAACAAGGTCACAGGAGCCTATCCCAGCTGACTATGGGCGAGAAGCCAGGTACACCCTGGACAAGTCACCAGGTTATCACAGGGCTGACACAGACAACCATTCACACCTACGGTCAATTTAGAGCCACCAATTAGCCTAACCTGCATGCCTTTAGGGGAAACCGGAGCACCCAGAGGAAACCCACACGGAGACCACGCAAACTCCACACAGAAAGGCCCTCGTCGGTCGCTGGGCTCGAACCCAGGACTGTCTTGCTGTGAGGCGACAGCACTAACCACTACACCACCGTGCCGCCCGCCAGTATTATTATCCATCTATCCATCATCTGTAGCCACTTATCCTGTCCTACAGGGTCGCAGGCAAGCTGGAGCCTATCCCAACTGACTATGGGTGAGATGCGGGGTACACCCTAGACAAGTCACCAGGTTATCACAGGGCTGACACATAGACACAGACAACCATTCACACTCACATTCACACCTACGGTCAATTTAGAGCCACCAATTAGCCTAACCTGCATGTCTTTGGACTGTGGGAGAAACCGGAGCACCTGGAGGAAACCCACATGGACACGGAGAGGGCATGCAAACTCCACACAGAAAAGCCCTCGTTGGCCACTGGGCTCGAACCCAGGACCTTCTTGCTGTGAGGTGACAGCGCTAACCACTACACCACCATGCCGCCTGCCAATATTATTATTATTATTATTTTATTATACTACATACACACACATTCCTTTCTGCTGTTCAATGCATCTTTCTCTTTCAAAATTCTCTCAAAATCTTCTGTATTTAACAAAGCAAACCTGGCGGCCATGTTTGTTCACAAATTGTCACAGTTGCTCGCAAGCGCAGAAGTTTTACATCTCCGATGTGTCTCTTTTCCAGTTTTTTGATGTCCGTTGGTATGTTTTTCTCTTGTAAATATGCATGAAGCATATCTAATGAAGTTTTGGCAGCCTTTCGGGTGTTCAACGCGTCTTTCTCTTTCCCGGCAAACAAAGAAATGCTTCTGCGCATGCACAGGAGAAAACTTTCTCACTGATATTTGCATCAGCTCCGACATGTGACATCATGTCGTCTTGACAGCTATGCAGTATCGTAAACTGTATTCAACACTCATTCTCCATTAGGTAGAGTAATCTAGTATCAGACGTAATACACGTAGAATAAGCAATATGTTAACAATATTGCATGCTATCAAACCAAAAGAATGCAACCTGCTGGAGGAGAATAGAATACATGTTTTTATTCCATTGAAAAAGTGTCCTGTATGTATAACAATAGAATTTAGTGAATGGTGTTAGCATGAACCCTAACTCTAAATGTCGTAATAAACTAATAATGAACATACACTCACTAACTGCTGTAATAGGAACATCTGTACTTTTGCTCATTTGTTCATTTTCATCACTTATCCATTGCAGGTCGCAGGTGAGCTGGAGCCAATCCCAGCTAACATCAGACGAGTGGCAGGATAAACCTTGGACAGGTTGCCAATCTACCATAGGGCTAACACAAAGTGACAGACAGACATTCACACTCACATTCACAATTTAGAGTCACCATTGAACCAAATCTGCATGTCTTTGCACTGTGAGAGGAAACTGGGGCACCTGGAGGAAACCCACACAGGCATGAGGAGAACATGTAAACTCCACACTGAAAGGCCCTAGTTGATCACCAAAATTTGAACTTAGAACCCGCATGCTGTGAGGTGACAGTGTCAACCACTGTACCACTGTGCCGCCCCCTGATCATACACATAACTATCCAATCAGCCAACATGTAGCAGTAGTGCAATCCATAATAAAATCACGCAAATACAGGTCAAGAGCTTCAGTTAATCTTCTCATTATAGACATCAGAATGGGTGAAAATGTGATCCCAGTTTGAGGATTTCAGAAACTGCAGTGCTGGGATTTTCACACATAAGTCTCACGAGTTTGCAAAGCATCTTGCAAAAAAGAAAAAAAAAGTGAGTGACAGCTCTGTAGGCAGAAATACCTTGCTAGTATAGAAAGGAGAATGCCCAGACAGGTTTGAGCTGAGAGGAAGGCTCCAGTGACTCAAATAGGCACTCTTTACAACTGTGATGAGCAGAAAAGCATCTCAGAACACAGAACACAGCAACGCTTGAGGTGGATAAGCTACATCAGCAGAAAACCAATCCTGTGAGCCAAGCAAAGGAGTCTGAGGGTACAGCATGCCCTGCAGTTCAGGTTCACTGAAATTGGACAGGTAAAGACAGGAAAAAAAAGTTCACATACTATTTACAAATCTCAACGTTTTTTATTGAGTTAGCATCAAATTTTTCATGTTATGGAAATTATCTTAAAATCTAAGTTGCAAGAGCTAAATGGTTCTTAGGGCTTTATTTTGTTTGTAAGAACCTGTGATCCAAGGAATCAGAGGACATGAGAATTTACACTGTAGGATGTTTCATGACATATGGGCTAAAATATAAAACACTACGCCATAGTCACCAATTCACAAAGTCTGTGTGTTACTGAGAGTCCTTATATGTATGTGCTGTGATTGCGCTCTAATCAGGAACAGGTGCATGATAAATTAGTCCAAATGGTGCTGCGCGTGCGTTGCAGTCTGCGGCTGCGTGCTCCTATTATTCTATTCAGGTTGATTTTGTGCCCTTCAAATATTTTGCTCATCGACTCATCAGGAGCTCTGCTTTTAGACAGTGCCTACATATCTATATTAATTTATATAATGACTAATACTTATAAATAATTATATTATATAATATTAAAGCCGCAAGCGGCCTCGACGGGCCCTCGCGCCAGCGGCCAAGGGGGGCGGGGGCATGCGTCCCCGCGAAATACCTTCCACAGCTTCTTCGGCAAGAGACATTACCACAAGGAAGTGGTGTGAAGGAAAAGCATTATGGAATTATTTACCAAAAGCCCGTGTTGGAGCAATTGCGTCGGCCAAAAACAGCGCCCCCCATGGACGAAAATTCCCAAAATGTGGTATACATGACATGGGAGGTAGTAAGAGGGTGGCCGTGAAGTTTGACCAAATTTGTGGAAAGATTGGACTTTTTGCCCAAAAATAGCGCCCCCAGTGGCGAAATATCACAGAAATTGGGTAACACGTCAGAAGCCCAATGAGTGATATGCGTGTGAAGTATGAGCAGTTTTGAGCAATTAGAAGATTTGTTATGAATTTTTAAGCATGTAAAATTTTGCAGTGAAAATTGATTGACGTATAACTTCTGAACGGTTTATGCTACGTGAAACGTATTTAGAAACTTTTGTCAGCCATGTCTGTAGATCATGAGTATCAATTGTGGTGACATTCCTATGAACGGTCTAGGAGGAGTTGCGCCGTGTTCGTGGCCATGCATTTCGCACAAAAGTGAAATTACCTCACTTCCTGTTGGGCGTGGCTAATGCATTGGCATTACATTTTTGTCCGGCTTAGTGAGATACATATGCGTACCAAATGGCATACCACTACTACAAACTACATGGCAACCAGGCACCTTAATGCGGGAGGCCAAAATCACAACGAGTTAGGGGGCGCTATAGAGGCCCTGAGGCCCGCCTGGATCTGGGCTTCTGGTTCTGAGTAGCGGTGGCAGTCTAAGAAAAAGGAGCCGAATTTCGTGCGTTGTCGACCATGGCAAGCGGCCCAATAAGGGTCTTGTAAAGAGTGTGCTTGGCAAGTTTGACAGATCAGTAGCTGCAATATCATTTTTGCCATAACCAGCACCCCCAGGGGCGAAAGTGCACAAAATTTGGTGTAGATGTCAGGTGAGCTATGAAGAGTTTGCGTATGAAGTTTGATGACAATTGAGTAAATAGAAGATGAGATATAGATTTGTGAAGAATAAATTTTTTGGTTTTTCCCATGTCAGTAGGTGGCGCTATGCTGTACATGAGCGATTATGAGTTGGAAAAATAAGTGTCTACAACAGCAACGTACAATCACAAGGTAGTGGTGTGAAGGAAAAGCATTATGGAATTATTTACCAAAAACCCGTTTTGGAGCAATAGCGTGGGCCAAAAATAGCGCCCCCCATGTACGAAAATTCCCAAAATGTGGTATACATGACATGGGAGGTAGTAAGAGGGTGGCCGTGAAATTTGACCAAATTTGAGGAAAGATTGGATTTTTTGCCCAAAAATAGCGCCCCCAGTGGCGAAACATCACAGAAATTGGGTCACATGTCAGAAGCCCAATGAGTGATTTGCGTGTGAAGTATGAGCAGTGTTGAGCAATTAGAAGATTTGTTATGAATTTTTAAGCATGTAAAATTCTGCATTGAAAAATGATTGACGTATAACTTCTGAACGGTTAACGCTACATGAAACATATTTAGCAACTTTTGTCAGCCATGTCTGTAGATGATGTGTATCAATTTTGGTGACGTTCCTATGAACGGTCTAGGAGGAGTTGCGCCGTCTTCGTGGCCATGCATTTCGCACAAAAGTGAAATTACCTCACTTCCTGTAGGGCGTGGCTAATGCATTGGCATTACATTTTTGTCCGGCTTGGTGAGATACATATGCCTACCAAAGGGCATGCCACTACTACAAACTACATGGCAACCAGGCACCTTAATGCGAGAGGCAAAAATCACAACACGTTAGGGGGCGCTATAGAGGCCCTGAGGCCCACCTGGATCTGGGCTTCTGGTTCCCAGTAGGGGTGGCAGTCTAAGAAAAAGGAGCCAAATTTCGAGCGTTGTCGACCAAGGCAAGCGCCCCAATAAGGGTCTTGTAAAGAGTTTGCTTGCCAAGGTTGACAAATCAGAAGCTGCAATATCATTTCTGCCATAACCAGCACCCCCAGGGGCAAAAGTGCACAAAATTTGGCGTATATGTCAGGTGAGCTATGAAGAGTGTGCGTATGAAGTGCGAGGAAAATTGAGTAAATAGAAGATGAGATATAGATTTTTGAAGAATAAATTTTTTGGTTCTTCGCATGTCAGTAGGTGGCGCTATGCTGTACATGAGCGATTATGAGTTGGAAAAATAAGTGTCTACAACAGCAACGTACTATCACAAGGTAGTGGTGTGAAGGAAAAGCATTATGGATTTATTAACCAAAAACCCGTTTTGGAGCAATTGCGTCGGCCAAAAACAGCGCCCCCCATGGAAGAAAATTCCCAAAATGTGGTATACATGACATGGGAGGTAGTAAGAGGGTGGCCGTGAAGTTTGACCAAATTTGAGGAAAGATTGGATTTTTTGCCCCAAAATAGCGCCCCCAGTGGCGAAATATCACAGAAATTGGGTAACATGTCAGAAGCCCAATGAGTGATGAGCGTGTGAAGTATGAGCAGTTATGAGCAATCAGAAGATTTGTTATGAATTTTTCAGCATGTATAATTTTGAAGTGAAAAATGATTGACGTATAACTTCTGAACGGCTTATCCTACGTGAAACGTATTTAGTAACTTTTGTCAGCCATGTCTGTAGATGATGTGTATCAATTTTGGTGACATTCCTATGAACGGTCTAGGAGGAGTTGTGCCGTCTTCGTGGCCATGCATTTCGCACAAAAGTGAAATTACCTCACTTCCTGTTGGGCGTGGCTAATGCATTGGCATTACATTTTTGTCCGGCTTAGTGAGATACATATGCGTACCAAATGGCATGCCAGTACAACAAACTATATGGCAACCAGGCACCTTAATGCGGGAGGCCAAAATCACAACGACTTAGGGGGCGCTATAGAGGCCCTGAGCCCCGGCCAAGTTTGGGCTTTTGGTTCTGAGTAGCGGTGGCAATTCTCGGAAGTGGTGCCAAATTTCGTGCGTTTTCGCCCATGGCAAGCGCCCCGAAAATGGCCCAACAGCGGAGAAAAATAAAGAAGAAGAAGAAGAAGAAGAAGAAGAAGACGGAAGAATAATTAAAGCCGCAAGCGGCCTCGACGGGCCCTCGCGCCAGCGGCCAAGGGGGGCGGGGGCATGCGTCCCCGCGAAATACCTTCCACAGCTTCTTTGGCAAGAGACATTACTCCCACAATGGTGACAAAGCACAGAATTGGACACAGAGTACACGGTGCGCTGAGATGTTGTCATGGACAGAACATTTTATGCCATGGCTTCCCAACCAAATTAATGTATTTACCTCATCAGTCACCAAGCTATAGCTACATAGGATTGTCTTCTGTTAGACATCTATTAGTCTGTATGTAACGCTACAACACTTGCTTCCGACTGCCTACCCATTCCCCACAAGTCATGTGTGTTTAAGGCAACCAAAACAACATACTCCTGGTGCCTCATGATTGTAAACACCTCTCCTGGAACTGCTACAGCGCAATGAGCGCCCCCAGTGGTCCACAAGTCATGTGTGTTTAAGGCAACCAAAACAACATACTCCTGGTGCCTCATGATTGTAAACACCTCTCCTGCAACTGCTACAGCGCAATGACCGCCCCCAGTGGTGAAAGTTCACCAAATTTGGTATACATGTCAAGGGACCTATGAAGAGTTGTTTTGTAAAGTTTGATCAAGTTTGACCAATCAGAAGCCGAGATATAAATTGTTGCCTGAAAACAGCGCCCCCAGTGGCAAAAGTTCACAAAATTTGGCACATATGTCAGGTGACCTGTTAAGAGTGTGCGTATCAAGTTTGATCAAGATTGAGAAAATAGAAGATGAGATATTGATTTTTGAAGAATAAATTTTTTGGTTTCTCCCATGTCAGTAGGTGGCGCTATGCTACAACACTTGCTCCCGACTGCCTACCCATTCCCCACAAATCATGTGTGTTTAAGGCAACCAAAACAACATACTCCTGGTGCCTCATGATTGTAAACACCTCTCCTGCAACTGCTACAGTGCAATGAGCGCCCCCAGTGGTCCACAAGTCATGTGTGTTTAAGGCAACCAAAACAACATACTCCTGGTGCCTCATGATTGTAAACACCTCTCCTGCAACTGCTACAGCGCAATGAGCGCCCCCAGTGGTGAAAGTTCACCAAATTTGGTATACATGTCAAGGGACCTATGAAGAGTTGTTTTGTAAAGTTTGATCAAGTTTGACCAATCAGAAGCCGAGATATAAATTGTTGCCTGAAAACAGCGCCCCCAGTGGCAAAAGTTCACAAAATTTGGCACATATGTCAGGTGACCTGTAAAGAGTGTGCGTATCAAGTTTGATCAAGATTGAGAAAATAGAAGATGAGATATTGATTTTTGAAGAATAAATTTTTTGGTTTCTCCCATGTCAGTAGGTGGCGCTATGCTGCACATGAGCGATTATGAGTTGGAAAAATAAGTGTCTACAACAGCAACGTACTATCACAAGGTAGTGGTGTGAAGGAGAAGCGTTATGGAATTATTTACCAAAAACCTGTTTCGGAGCAATTGCGTTGGCCAAAAACAGCGCCCCCCATGGACGAAAATTCCCAAAATGTGGTGTCCATGACATGGGAGGTAGTAAGAGGGTGGCCGTGAAGTTTGACCAAATTTGAGGAAAGATTGGATTTTTTGCCCAAAAATAGCGCCCCCAGTGGCGAAAAATCACAGAAATTGGGTAACATGTCAGATGCCCAATGAGTGATTTGCGTGTGAAGTATGAGCAGTTTTGAGCAATTTGAAGATATGTTATGAATTTTTAAGCATGTAAAATTTTGCATTGAAAATTGATTGACGTATAACTTCTGAACGGTTTATTCTACGTGAAACGTATTTAGGAACTTTTGTCAGCCGTGTCTGTAGATGATGTGTATCAATTTTGGTGACATTCCTATGAACGGTCTAGGAGGAGTTGCGCCGTCTTCGTGGCCATGCATTTCGCACAAAAGTGAAATTACCTCACTTCCTGTAGGGCGTGGCTAATGCATAGGCATTACATTTTTGTCCGGCTTAGTGAGATACATATGCGTACCAAATGGCATGCCACTACTACAAACTACATGGCAACCAGGCACCTTAATGCGGGAGGCCAAAATCACAACGAGTTAGGGGGCGCTATAGAGGCCCTGAGGCCCGCCTGGATCTGGGCTTCTGGTTCTCAGTAGCGGTGGGAGTCTAAGAAAAAGGAGCCAAATTTCGTGCGATGTCGACCATGGCAAGCGCCCCAAAAAGGGTCTTGTAAAGAGTTTGCTTGCCAAGTTTGACAAATCAGAAGCTGCAATATCATTTCTGCCATAACCAGCACCCCCAGGGGCGAAAGTGCACAAAATTTGGCGTACATGTCAGGTGAGCTATGAAGAGTTTGTGTATGAAGTTTGATGACAATAGAGTAAACAGAAGATGAGATATAGATTTTTGAAGAATAAATTTTTTGGTTTTTCCCATGTCAGTAGGTGGCGCTATGCTGTACATGAGTGATTATGAGATGGAAAAATAAGGGTCCACAACAGCAACGCACTATCACAAGGTAGTGGTGTGAAGGAAAAGCATTATGGAATTATTGACCAAAAACCCGTTTTGGAGAAATTGCGTCGGCCAAAAACAGCGCCCCCCATGGACGAAAATTCCCAAAATGTGGTATACATGACATGGGAGGTAGTAAGAGGCTGGCCGTGAAGTTTGACCAAATTTGAGGAAAGATTGGATTTTTTGCCCAAAAATAGCGCCCCCAGTGGCGAAATATCACAGAAATTGGGTAACATGTCAGAAGCCCAATGAGTGATTAGCGTGTGAAGTATGAGCAGTGTTGAGCAATTAGAAGATTTGTTATGAATTTTTTAGCATGTAAAATTTTGAAGTGAAAATTGATTGACGTATAACTTCTGAACGGTTTATCCTACGTGAAACGTATTTAGTAACTTTTGTCAGCCATGTCTGTAGATGATGTGTATCAATTTTGGTCACATTCCTATGAACGGTCTAGGAGGAGTTGCGCCATCTTCGTGGCCATGCATTTCACACAAAAGTGAAATTACCTCACTTCCTGTTGGGCGTGGCTAATGCATTGGCATTACATTTTTGTCCGGCTTAGTGAGATACATATGCATACCAAATGGCATGCCACTACTACAAACTAAATGGCAACCAGGCACCTTAATGCGGGATGCCAAAATCACAGCGACTTAGGGGGCGCTATAGAGGCCCTGAGCCCCGGCCAAGTGTGGGCTTTTGGTTCTGAGTAGCGGTGGCAATTCTCGGAAGTGGCGCCAAATTTCGCGCGTTTTCGCCCATGGCAAGCGCCCCGAAAATGGCCCAACAGCGGAGAAAAATAAAGAAGAATAATAATAGTGAACTCTTACAAGAACAATAGGGCCTTCGCCCTATAGGGCTCGGGCCCTAATAATAGTGAACTCTTACAAGAACAATAGGGCCTTCGCCCATAGGGCTCGGGCCCTAATAATAGTGAACTCTTACAAGAACAATAGGGCCTTCGCCCATAGGGCTCGGGCCCTAATTATCTAGGCTCCAACTTGCCTGCAACCAGTATAAGCGGCTACAGATAATGGATGGATTTTATATATATATATATATGTGTGGCGGCACAGTGGTGTAGTGGTTAGCACTGTTGCCTCACAGCAAGAAGGTCCTCAGTTTGAGCCGGCGAGGACCTTTCTGTGTGGAGTTTGCATGTTCTCCCCGTGTCCGCGTGGGTTTCCTCCAGGTGCTCCGGTTTCCCCCACAGTCCAAAGACATGCAGGTTAGGTTAACTGGTGACTCTAAATTGACCGTAGGTGTGAATGTGAGTGTGAATGGTTGTCTGTGTCTGTGTGTCAGCCCTGTGATGACCTGGCGACTTGTCCAGGGTGTACCCCGCCTTTCGCCCGTAGTCAGCTGGGATAGGCTCTAGCTTGCCTGTGACCCTGTAGGACAGGATAAGCGGCTAAAGATAATGTATATATATATATATATATATATATATATATATATATATATATATATATATATATATATATATGTGTGTGTGTGTGTGTGTGTGTGTGTGTTCAAAAGTTGGGTGTTAATGTTAATATTCATGTTAATGAATATGTTAATGTTCAAAAGTTGGGTGTCAGAGTGAAATTTTTCGATTCTATATTATCTATATCTACACTGCTGGGACCTGTGGTATCCTCTGGATCCTTTTGGACAAACTGGTTGTTGGCTGACAGAGACTTTTTACTCTACTTATATATATATATATAATAGGAGTTTTCCATTACTAACCCTGCTTTGCTAATAATGAATAAAGTTACATGTAGTTAATTAGCGCATATATATATATGTATGTATGTATAATTAATAATATATATTTTTCTTTTTTGCAAGATTCTTTGCAAACTCGTGAGACTTACGTGTGAAAATCCCAGGAGAATTGCAGTTTCTGAAATCCTCTAACTGGGATCACATTTTCGCCCATTCTGATGTCTAATGTGAAGATTAACTGAAGCCCTTGACCTGTATCTGAATGACTTTATTATGCATTGCACTACTGCTGCATGTTGGCTGATTGGATAGTTATGTGTATGAGCAGGGGGCAGCACGCTGGTACAGTGGTTAACACTGTCACCTCACAGCATGTGGGTTCTAAGTTCAAATCATACCCATCTTTCATTCACGAGTAATGTGATAGAGTATTGACCAAGTTTTATGCCTCAACCACCTATGGTTTGGTTTACATGATTAGTTTTTGAAGAAGAAGAACAAGAACAAGGACAAATAATGAAAACAGTAGGGATCCATCCCAAATAGAAAAAAATCTAACAAAACAATATCGTTCCTGCATCATTGGAGCTTGCCCTAATTAAATCAGAGCTTCAGCAAACACCTTAATAGGAGTTTTCCATGACTAACCCTGCTTTGCTAATAATGAATAAAGTTACAAGTAGTTCATTAGCATTAAGCAAATATCCTAACAAGCTTGATATCTTCAACTTATTAGTCATGACATCAATTTATATACACTACCGTTCAAAAGTTTGGGGTCACTTTGAAATTTCCTTATTTTTGAAAGAAAAGCACTGTTCTTTTCAATGAAGATCACTTTAAACTAATCAGAAAGACACTCTATACATTGCTAATGTGGTAAATGACTATTCTAGCTGCAAATGTCTGGTTTTTGGTGCAATATCTCCATAGGTGTATAGAGGCCCATTTCCAGCAACTCTCACTCCAGTGTTCTAATGGTACAATGTGTTTGCTCATTGCCTCAGAAGGCTAATGGATGATTAGAAAACCCTTGTACAATCATGTTAGCACAGCTGAAAACAGTTGAGCTCTTTAGAGAAGCTATAAAACTGACCTTCCTTTGAGCAGATTGAGTTTCTGGAGCATCACATTTGTGGGGTCGATTAAATGCTCAAAATGGCCAGAAAAATGTCTTGACTATATTTTCTATTCATTTTACAACTTATGGTGGTAAATAAAAGTGTGACTTTTCATGGAAAACACAAAATTGTCTGGGTGACCCCAAACTTTTGAACTGGAGTGTGTGTATATATATATATTCCAAAAAAGTTGGGACAAAGTACAAATTGTAAATAAAAACAGAATGCAATGATGTGGAAGTTTCAAAATTCCATATTTTATTCAGAATAGAACATAGATGACATATCAAATGTTTTAACTGAGAAAATGTATCATTTAAAGAGAAAAATTAGGTGATTTTAAATTTAATGACAACAACACATCTCAAAAAAGTTGGGACAAGGCCATGTTTACCACTGTGAGACATCCCCTTTTCTCTTTACAACAGTCTGTAAACGTCTGGGGACTGAGGAGACAAGCTGCTCAAGTTTAGGGATAGGAATGTTAACCCATTCTTGTCTAATGTAGGATTCTAGTTGCTCAACTGTCTTAGGTCTTTTTTGTCTTATCTTCCGTTTTATGATGCGCCAAATGTTTTCTGTGGGTGAATGATCTGGACTGCAGGCTGGCCAGTTCAGTACCCGGACCCTTCTTCTACGCAGCCATGATGCTGTAATTGATGCAGTATGTGGTTTGGCATTGTCAAGTTGGAAAATGCAAGGCCTTCCCTGAAAGAGACGTCATCTGGATGGGAGCATATGTTGCTCTAGAACCTGGATATAGCTTTCAGCATTGATGGTGTCTTTCCAGATGTGTAAGCTGCCCATGCCACACACACTAATGCAACCCCATACCATCAGAGATGCAGGCTTCTGAACTGAGTGCTGATAACAACTTGGGTCGTCCTTCTCCTCCTTAGTCCGAATGACACGGCGTCCCTGATTTCCATAAAGAACTTCAAATTTTGATTCGTCTGACCACAGAACAGTTTTCCACTTTGCCACAGTCCATTTTAAATGAGCCTTGGCCCAGAGAAGACGTCTGCGCTTCACCTTTTGGCTCAGCTCCTTCTTCACCACGACGGACCGGTAAAGTGACTGCATCACTGCGGAGGCCGCACCGATCCGCCTGTCGATCTCACGCTCTATCCTTCCCTCACTCGTGAACAAGATCCCAAGATACTTAAACTCCTCCACTTGAGGCAGGACTTCTCCACCAACCTGGAGAGGGCAAGCCACTCTCTTCTGGTCGAGAACCATGGCCTCGGACTTGGAGGTGCTGATTCTCATCCCAGCCACTTCACATTCGACTGCAAACCGCCCCAGTGCATGCTGAAGGTCCTGGTTTGAAGAAGCCAACAGGACAACATCATCTGCAAAAAGCAGAGATGAAATCCTGTGGTTCCCAAACAGGATTCCTTCTGGCTCCTGGCTGCACCTAGAAATTCTGTCCGTAAAGATTATGAACAGAACTGGTGACAAAGGGCAGCCCTGCCGGAGTCCAACATGCACTGGGAACAGGTCTGACTTACTTCCGGCAATGGGAACCAGACTCCTGCTCCGTTCATACGGGGACCGGACAGCCCTGAGCAAAGAGCCCCGAACCCCATACTCCCGAAGCACCCCACACAGAATACCACAAGGGACACGGTCGAATGCCTTCTCCAGATCCACAAAGCACATGTGGACTGGTTGGGCAAACTCCCATGAACCCTCGAGCACCCTATGAAGGGTATAGAGCTGGTCCAGTGTTCCACGACCAGGACGAAAACCGCATTGTTCCTCCTGGATCCGAGGTTCGACTATTGGCCGAATTCTCCTCTCCAGTACCCTGGAGTAAACCTTCACTGGGAGGCTGAGAAGTGTGATTCCCCTATAATTGGAGCACACTCTCCGGTCCCCTTTCTTAAAAAGAGGCACTGTTCACCAAAACCCCTTATGGATAACAATCGATCAAGGACCGTGACATCGCCCGGTATGGCGCAGCTGGGGCCCCACCCTGGAGCCAGGTCCGGGGTTGGGGCTCATATGCGAGCGCTTGGTGGCTGGGCATTTGCCCACGGGGCCCGGCCGGACTCAGCTCGAAGCGGTGATGTGGGCCCGACCTCCTGTGGGTTCACCACCCACAGAGGTAGCCATAGGGGATTGGTGCAGTGTGGATTGGGCGGCAGTTGAAGGCAGGGGCCTCGACGACCTGATCCCCGAACACAGCGGCTAGCTGTTGGGACATGGAATGTCACGGTCAAACTCCTTTCTGATATTGCTCCACTATTTGTTGGCGCAGAATTAGGGGGATTGGTGATCCTCTTCCCATCTTTACTTCTGAGAGCCACTGCCACTCCAAGATGCTCTTTTTATACCCAGTCATGTTAATGACCTATTGCCAATTGACCTAATGAGTTGCAATTTGGTCCTCCAGCTGTTCCTT
Organism: Neoarius graeffei; assembly: GCF_027579695.1. Lineage (NCBI taxonomy): Eukaryota > Metazoa > Chordata > Actinopteri > Siluriformes > Ariidae > Neoarius > Neoarius graeffei. Next base: position 22,579,704 of record NC_083594.1, read on the forward strand.
TTTTGTACCTTTAACTTTTCCAGCCTCTTATTGCCCCGTCCCAACTTTTTTGAGATGTGTTGCTGTCATGAAATTTCAAATGAGCCAATATTTGGCATGAAATTTCAAAATGTCTCACTTTCAACATTTTATATGTTGTCTATGTTCTATTGTGAATACAATATCAGTTTTTGAAATTTGTAAATTATTGCATTCCATTTTTATTTATAATTTGTACTTTGTCCCAACTTTTTTGGAATCGGGGTTGTACATGTATGTATATAGGCACTGTCTAAAAGCGGAGCTCCTGATGAGTCTATGAGCAAAATATTTGAAGGGCACAAAATCACCCTGAATAGAATAATCGGAGCAAACAGCTGCAGACTGCAATGTGCGTGCAGCACCATTAGGACTAATTTACCATGCACCTGTTCCTGATTAGAATGCAATCACAGCACATACATACACAAACAATTTCCAAAATTTTGAAAAGACAAAGTTTAATATAACATCTGTTTAACTTATAACATGAAAGTAAGGTTAATAATATAACTTAGATTACACATTTTTCAGTTTTACTCAAATTAGGGTGGTGCAAAAATGAGTACACCCCACAACAAAAACTACTACATCTAGTACTTTGCATGGCCTCCATGATTTTTAATGACAGCACCAAATCTTCTAGGCATGGAATGAACAAGTTGGTGACATTTTGCAACATCAATCTTTTTCCATTCTTCAACAATGACCTCTTTTAGTGACTGGATGCTGGATGGAGAGTGATGCTCAACTTGTCTTTTCAGAATTCCCCAAAGAAAATAATTTCTTTACACCACAAAGGTGAAGGCTACAAGAAGATCAGCAAAGCTTTACTTATCAGTCAGAATACTGTCGCAAAAGTGGTACAAAAATTTAAGAAAGATGGAACTGCAACCATCTCATAGAGACCAATAAAATTGCTTTAACTAGCTTTATATGAAACTGTCTTGAATACAGTGGCGGTTCTAGACCAAAATTACTAGGGGGGCCGAGGTGGGGCCAGTGTTTTTTCAGGGGGGCACATATGGACAAAACATGGCAATATTTAAGCGTTCAAAATGTTTAGTTTAGTTTAGTTTAGTTTATTTAAAATCAAAACAAAATACATTGAGCATAAATACAATGAGATAAACATTCTGTCTCAATAGCCTAAACATAAAATAAATTGTGCTCAATAAATCTTAAAACCATGTTTCTCTTTTTTGTAAAATAAGATTTCTATTTTTGCATACAATGAACCTTTTCTTCAGATGTGGCTGCACTGGAGTGTCGTCCAAGCACTTGCTGATATCTGGAGAAAGATGAATACAGTAAATATGAGAGTGCTACTGAGAACAACATTTATTTATCATTATTCATTTATTAATTTATTATTATATCTATTATTTATATTTTATATTTATTAATTATTATTCAGACTTCACACTTTCAGGGTAGGCTATATGAATTGTAGGCCAACACTGCTCACACACATGCATTTGTTCAACATCACAAACCTGATGGTGCTGTACTTGATATGCATGGTGAATCTGGTTGTCCCAATGACTCGTTGGGTTGTCCCTCATTCTGTCCCTCAATCTGATCCTGAATGTCTTCATCCTCACTCTCAGATTGCCTTTCAGATGCCTCACTTTCCACCTCTCCAACCACCACCTCTGGCTCTCTCTCCACCTCTGTCTCTCTCTCCTCTTTCATAATCTTCATCTTCCTTACTCTTTCTATGTTGCTTTTTGCTAATAGGGGCAAAAAAGGACATAATGTCCTTCTTGCTCCTTTTCATGATGATAGCCTACAGTAGGCCTATACTAAAAAGTAAACGGAGAGGAATGTAGCCTCTACATATCACAAGGCCATTCGAGTTTTACAAGAAGGTTAAACACTGTCGGTTATTTTACCCATTTCCCAAAAATATTAAGTTAGGCTACTTATTGCTGTGCAACGCACTTTTAAGAAAGCGCAATAAAACGGATTTATTATTGTAGTGAACAACAACAGTAAAACACGGATATGTGCAAACACTGATGTTACAAAATTGAATAATTTTCCTTACCTTCGCCCCTTTGCAATAGCCTAGTTCTTGCAGGGCTGCAGCTGTTATCTCTCACGTCCGAAGTTTACAATTCGTGCTGCTGCTGGTCTTTCTGCTGCAGGTAACAGTGTGCGTGTAGCGCTTTAAGGAGTCCGTGTAGAACACTCTTGGTGCGTTCATGTGCTATGGGAATTGTGGTAAATACCAAACGCCGACATGGAAAGCACACATGAACACCCCCTCTTGTGGTATTTTCCACTGGGCAACTCGTAGAAAATTTTGATACAGGAGTTGCCGAGATGAGATGAACTTTAACCTTTTCAACATGGCGGCGAGCGGTACAAGACTAGCTTATGAACCAAGAAAGAAGTGGTTTTCACCTACGGGAAGCTGACTCTCACCTTTTAAACGAGTCATGTTATGTATATTATATTATTATAATATGTATATTATAGCCTAATACAAAATATTCTGTGGCTGTCCAAAGAACGCCAACAATGATCTAGATACTGGCTATGCTCATTGTGGCTACAGCCAAATTTCCAAAAACTGCGTGACATTCAATGTGTTAAGAAAATCTCTACTTGTCATGATCAGGAAATATTCAGCATTATTTACCTTTTGACTTATGATAACTCATATTCCTGCTGCAGCTGATGAACAAGGCAATCTATAATTGTTTTAGCCAAATAACAGGCCTGATTCTGAATCTGGTCCACCATCTTTAATTTGTCAACAACAACAAAAGCATGTGAACACAACACACTGGTAAATACCACTTCCCAACTGGAAAATATCATCTTCCCATAGCACATGAACGCAGCATCTGTCATGTCAGTTCCGATCTTCGAGCCAGCGCACGTCGAAATTAATAAAGCTTATTATCTGTTCAGCACAGGGGCCACAACAGGGGCCAGGAGCAATTATACAGGGGCACTGGCCCCCCCTGGCCCCCGTTTAAAACCGCCTATGCTTGAATATTTTCGATAAAAAGTGTTCGTAAATAATCCCATGTTATTTTTTGAAAAAGCAAATTAACAAAAAGCACTGCATAACAACCCATCTATCTTATGTAAATAAAGATACAAATTTCGTTGTCCGGTGGTCAAGTGTTTATGAGATACGTTGCCTTGCACTTATGATTGGGTTCCCTGTGGTGGTACACATACATACGTACAGACGTTGTATGGTCAAGGCATCAAAAATCAGGTCAATGTATTTTCTTAAGTATGGGGCTCATTCCACATGTGGGGAACTCCTCTAATAATAAGAAAAAAATACAGATATGTATTATATTTCATAGGGAGTTAAAAATCATGAATGATTTCTGCTCTCACATGATTGGCTAAAAACAATGCTCATGTGCATAAAAGTTTTATAAATATATTTAAATATATTTTATAACTGTGCTTCGTGTCATGGCACGTCACACCCCCTATTATTTTCATATAACAGTATGGTCTGTCATGTGTTATTCCTTACCTAACAGCAGATCTGATAGTATTGCAGCTGTCTGTTAATGCACTAATTCTAAGATGTTATAGTTTCTGTAGTAACAACTTACACATTTATGGTTGACACTTCATATCATCCAATTTAAAAACGTGTGTAATCATTGATATGTTTAAGTTTTTTGTAGGAGACATTCACTTATTCTTTATAGAACGAGTCTCCAAGATCAGCTCTTTGTAACAGTCAGAGGTAAAACTATAGCTTGAAGTTTCCCCACATCTCCAGAACAGATGTGTTTACACTTTGTACAGTGTCATGCAAAAGTATTCATCCCCCTTGGTGTTTGTCCTGTTTTGTCACATTACAAGCTGTAATTAAAATGGATTTTTTTTGGGGGGGGGGGGGGGGGGTTAGCACCATTTGATTTACACAACATACCTACAATTTAAAGGTGAAAATTGTTGTTTTATTGTGACACAAATAATAATTAAGATGAAAAAACAGAAACCTGGAGTGTGCATACGTAGGTATTCAACCCCCAAAGTCAATACTTTGCAAAGCCACCTTTTGCTGCAATTACAGCTGCAAATCTCTTGGGGTATGTCTCTATTAGTTTAGCACATCTCGCCACTGGGATTTTTGCCCATTCCTCAAGGCAAAACTGCTCCAACTCCTTCAAGTTAGATGGGTTGTGTTGGTGTACAGCAATCTTCAAGTTATGCCACAGATTCTCAATTGGATTGAGGTCTGCGCTTTGACGAGGTCAGTCCAAGACATTTAAATGTTTTCCTTTAAGCCACTCCAGTGTAGCTTTAGCAGTATGTTCAGGGTCATTGTCTTACTGGAACGTGAACCTTCATCCCAGTCTCAAAGCTCTGGCTGACTCAAACAGGTTTCCCTCCAGAATTGCCCTGTATTTAGTGCCGTCCATCTTTCCTTCAGTCCTGACCAGCTTTCCTGTCCCTGCAGATGAAAAACATCCCCACAGCATGATGCTACCACCACCATGCTTCACTGTAGGAATGGTGTTCTCAGGGTGTTGGGTTTGTGCCAAACATGGCATTTCCCATGATGGCCAAAGAGTTTAATTTCAATCTCATTTGACCAGAGAATCATCTTCTATGTGTTTGGTGAGTCTGTCACATGCTGTTGGGCAAACTCCAAATGTGTTTTCTTATTTTTTTATTTCTTTAAGCAATGAATTTTTTCTGGCCACGCTTCCGTAAAGCCCCACTCTGTGGCGTGTACAGCTTAAAGTGGTCCTATGGACAGATACTTCCATCTTCACTGTGGATCTTTGCAGCTCCTTCAGTGTTATCTTTGGTGTCTTTGTTGCATCTCTGATTAATGGCCTCCTTATGAGTTTTGGTGGGTGGCCTTCTCTTGTCAGGTTTGTAGTGGTGACATATTCTTTCCATTTTGCTATAATGGATTTAATGGTGCTCCGTGGGATATTCAAAGTTTGGGATATTTTTTATAACCCAGCCCTGATTTACAGTGGTGCTTGAAAGTTTGTGAACCTTTTAGAATTTTCTATATTTCTACATACATATAACCTAAAACATCATCAGATTTTCACACAAGTTCTAAAAGTAGATAAAAAGAACCCAGTTAAACAAATAAGACAAAAATATTATACTTGGTCATTTATTTATTGAGGAAAATGATCCAATATTACATATCTGTGAGTAGCAAAAGTATGTGAACCTTTGCTTTCGGTATCTGGTGTGACCCCCTTGTGCAGCAATAACTGCAACTAAACATTTCCAGTAAATGTTGATCAGTCTTGCACACCGGCTTGGAGGAATTTTAGCCTATTCCTCTGGATAAAACAGCTTCAACTCTGGGATGTTGGTGGGTTTCCTCACATGAACTGCTCACTTTGGGTCCTTCCACAACATTTCAATTGGATTAAGGTCAGGGCTTTGACTTGGCCATTCCAAAACATTAACTGTATTCTTCTTTAACCATTCTTTGGTAGAACGACTTGTGTGCTTAGGGTCGTTGTCTTGCGGCATGACCCACCTTCTCTTGAGATTCAGTTCATGGACAGATGTCCTGACATTTTCCTTTAGAATTCGCTGGTTTATTCAGAATTCATTGTTCCATCAGTGATGACAAGCTGTCCTGGCCCAGATGCAGCAAAACAGGCCCAAACCATGATACTACCACCACCATGTTTCACAGATGGGATAAGGTTCTTATGCTGGAATGCAGTGTTTTCCTTTCTCCAAACATAACACTTCTCATTTAAACCAAAAAGTTCTATTTTGGTCTCATCCATCCACAAAACATTTTTCCAATAGCCTTCTGGCTTGTCCATGTGATCTTTAGCCAGCTGCAGACGAGCAAAAGTGTTCTTTTTGGAGAGCAGTGGCTTTCTCCTTGCAACCCTGCCATGCACACCATTGTTGTTCAGTGTTCTCCTGATGGTGGACTCACAAACATTAACATTAGCCAATGTGAGAGAAGCCTTCAGTCGCTTAGAAGTTACCCTGCGGTCTTTTGTGACCTCGCCAACTATTACACGTCTTGCTCTTGGAGTGATCTTTGTTGGTCGACCACTCCTGGGGAGGGTAACAATGGTCTTGAATTTGCTCCATTTGTACACAATCTGTCTGACTGTGGATTGGTGGAGTCCAAACTCTTTAGAGATGGTTTTGTAACCTTTTCCAGCCTGATGAGCATCAACAACGCTTTTTCCGAGGTCCTCAGAAATCTCCTTTGTTCGTGCCATGATCCACTTCCACAAAGATGTGTTGTGAAGATCAGACTTTGATAGATCCCTGTTCTTTAAATAAAACAGGGTGCCCACTCTCACCTGATTGTCATCCCATTGACTGAAAACCCCTGACTCTAATTTCACCTTCAAATTAACTGCTAATCCTAGAGGTTCACATACTTTTGCCACTCACAGATATGTCATATTGGATCACTTTCCTCAATAAATAAATGACCAAGTATAATATTTTTGTCTCATTTGTTTAACTGGGTTCTCTTTATCTACTTTTAGGACTTGTGTGAAAATCTGATGATGTTTTAGGTCATATTTATGCAGAAATATAGAACATTCTAAAGGGTTCACAAACTTTCAAGCACCACTGTATACTTCTCCACAACTTTGTCTCTGACCTGTTTGGAGGCTCCTTGGTTTTCATGTTGCTTGCTTAGTAGTGTAGCAGAGTCAGGGTCCTTCCAGAACAGGTTGATTTATACAGACATCATGTGACAGATCATGTGACACTTTGATTGCACACAGGTGGATCTTAATCAACTAATTATGTGACTTATGAAGTGAATTGGTTGGACCAGCTCTTATTTAGGGGTTTCATATGAAAGGGGGTGAATACTTATGCACACTCCAGATTTCTTTTTTCCCCCATCTTAATTATTGTTTGTGTCACCAGAAAAAAAAAACCCAAAACAACAATTTATACCTTTAAAGTTGTAGGCGTATTGTGTAAATCAAATAGTGCTACCCCCCCCAAAATCCATTTTAATTCTACCTTGTAATGCAACAAAACAGGACAAACACCAAGGGGGATGAATACTTTTACATGGCACTGCAATTTCTCTGTAACATGACAAGCTACTTTTTTTTGACTGATTAAGAGAGATAAAAGAGAGGCTGGTATAAAGCAGAGCATTTTTTAAGGATTTTCCACTAGGAGACCAACTGGTCTGGGCAATACAATCACAGGCCCCAGAGTCCATGCGGCTGCACCGCTGCGGCATATTCTGTGATGCAAATTGCCGCATTACGAATCCTCGTTTCAGCCAGCATAATATCAACATAGTTAATGCAGTGCCAAGTTTTCCTTGTTAAATGTATACTTACATGGTACTTGGTTAATTAATTGCAACTGATTGAACCAAATGATAAGACATAACTTGGTTTAAAATTTGGTCTCCCAGTGAAGCTGGTTTGGCATTGACTAGGAGACCAAATCTGGCCACTGGGAGACCATTTGGTCTCCCAGTAACTATGTTAAAAAATGCTCTGAAAGTAAGTGATAACTTACTGTAACTACAAATTACTTAAAAGTGATTCAGGCATGCCTCTTTTCCAGTGTTAAATTATTTATTTTTAAAAATGTCTTTGAATTTGTTTTTGCATTATTGTAATATTGTTCACCTTTATTTTTGTGCTAATAATGACATTCAGAGGGAAATAAATTATTCATGCCATGGAACCCCCCCCCCCCCCCCCCCAGAAACTCAAAAATTGTCAAACGCTTTGGTGTGTGTATTTTACCTTCAAGACAGAACATGAGCTCATAGGTCTGATCCACTGAAAAAATTACCCATGCACTCAGATACTGGTTCACACAAGGATTGACTTTCCCAGTATTTTTCCAGCAGACTTGGTTCACTAAGATGCTCATTATAATAAGCTGCAGGTAAATATTATGAATACAGTGTAAAGTGTGTGTGTGATATTCCATCGCTTAAGCATGACACTTGAAATACCAAGACAGCATTTTTGGGCCACTGTTTAAAAAAATAAGAATACAAAATTTTGAGAATAAAATTTTAATATTTCAAGAATAAAGTAATAATTTGTACATCAGAGCAATAGGGCCAGGGTTTTATATTTTATTTGGAAACTTCTGAGAAAAAAAACTCAGAATTTTTGAGATTAAAGTCAAAATTTGAGGAAAAAAGTCAAAAGTTTCGGAAAAAAAAGTCGAAATTTGAGAAATAAAGTCAAAATTTTCGAGAAATAAAGTCAAAATTTTCGAGAAAAAAAAAGTCAGAAATCTGTAGAAGGCGGGCTTCCATACAGAAGTGACACTCACTCGCGGCCGGTAGACATGAATGGCTGAGACCAGAGCCATGGAATTCAGAGTTGTGACAACCGTGGTACAAGAAGTCGGTTGGTGATGTGATTGAATGTGTGACTTGCCATGAAGCTACAAGTCTGTGTCTCTCTGAGAGGGAGCAGCTCCTCCCTCCTCTGTGTGTGTGTGAGAGTGAGCAGCCCCTCCCCAACCCGCGCGCTGCGAGCAGAGACACAGAGAAGCACACAAAGTGCAGTCTTTCCTCATGGGGCACCCCCCAAACAACGGGGATTTACACGAAAACGGAAGATGTTCACAAAATTCTTTCACATTGAGCGCCACAAGGGTCTCCTGAACACATTGATGTAATTTTTTTGTCTGTAGTGTAAAAAATGAGGTCACTAGAGCGAGTTAAAAATGAGTAACTTTTCAGATTTTGCAGTCAGAGCGCTGTCAGGATTTGAATGGGAGTCTATGGGGAAGCGCGCCTGTCCTCCCCTTACTTTCAGGCTTCTCAAGAACTATCGCTCTTACGTAAATTTGAGGTGGAAAAAGTCACAATATTATGAGAGTGAAGTCGTTTGAGAGAGGACATTTTTCTCGCAATATCATATTATGATATGATGTGATCTGAAATAGTGTTTTTAGTTTTAAACAGGGGCGGCACGGTGGTGTAGCGGTTAGCGCTGTCGCCTCAAAGCAAGAAGGTCTGGGTGTGAGCCCTGTGGCTGGCGAGGGCCTTTCTGTGCGGACTTTGCATGTTCTCCCCGTGGGTTTCCTCCGGGTGCTCCGGTTTCCCCCACAGTCCAAAGACATGCAGGTTAGGTTAACTGGTGACTCTAAATTGAGCGTAGGTGTGAATGTGAGTGTGAATGGTTGTCTGTGTCTATGTGTCAGCCCTGTGATGACCTGGCGACTTGTCCAGGGTGTACCCCGCCTTTCGCCCATAGTCAGCTGGGATAGGCTCCAGCTTGCCTGCGACCCTGTAGAACAGGATAAAGCGGCTAGAGATAATGAGATAAGTTTTAAACAGTGGCTTTGAAACAGTTCATACAAATAAACCATCAGCGTGATCCTGAGAAACCTACTGTATTTATAGGCTTTTTTGATGATATGATACTAACCTGCTGATGCTACATTAAACCTACTAATGACACAAATATGCACCAAAGAAATCATCCACCTCATAATGAAGATTAGTTATATATTTATTATACAGACAAATATTCAGTTAATATTGAAGTGTACACTTGTGTCCTCTAGTGGTCAAAGAAAGATAAATCAGAAACAATTTTCGATGAATGTAATAATTGCGTATAGAGCTTATCACGCTATTAGTTAACGAGTTGTTCGTGAACAAGTTGAGACATTCCATATCAATTTTTAAAATTCACTTTATTTTTTCCCCCTTTTCATGAAGTTTATGTTTAAATCCTTTTTTAATCAACATGTCAGATAGAATCATTCTGTATATAATCAAATTGTACCATCAAAGCTCACTTTTCTTCACTGAAAGAGAAGCTCGAGAGTTTACAGCAGGACTGTCTCACTATCCATAAGCACCATAAAGTGTCTTCTTGTCCCACATTGTGTTCATTATTATTATCTAGATTAGAAATATTCCAATATAAAGTGTACTTCAAACTAATTTTTGCTTGAATATTTAATTAGCTGTGTCCATTTGAGGTTTAGTGATGTGTGAATGATTATGAATGTCTAACTCTTTTTTTTTTGTTAATGTTTTTATTTCAGGTTTGAACAAGGCAAACACACAACAGCAATGCTTAAAAAAAAGTTATAAAAAATAAATAAATTAAGGGGGGGGGGGGTGTTTGATACAACATACACATAGCAAGTTAACAGTTCTATATCATACACAAGGCTTGTGTACAAACATAATTATTTCATTAAGTCTTTGAGGAAAGCGACAGCAGCTGACCAGTCACTGATTGATTGTGGTGTGGCTTTATGAAATCTGGCTGTAGCTTGCTCCAAAATCAAAACGTCCAAAAAGTAGGAATGCCAGACAGATGACCGATGAATATCGGGTTCAAACCAACCTTTCAAAATTGTCTTTTTTGAGGCGGTCGGAATATCGAACTCTTCAATGAACCCAAACCACTGAAGAGATCATACACTACCGTTCAAAAGTTTGGGGTCACTTTGAAATTCTTATTTTTGAAAGAAAAGCACTGTTCTTTTCACTGAAGATCACTTTAAACTAATAAGAAATACACTCTATACATTGCTAATGTGGTAAATGACTATTCTAGCTGCAAATGTCTGGTTTTTGGTGCAATATCTACATAGGTGTATAGAGGCCCATTTCCAGCAACTATCACTCCAGTGTTCTAATGGTACAATGTGTTTGCTCATTGCCTCAGAAGGCTAATGGATGATTAGAAAACCCTTGTACAATCATGTTAGCACAGCTGAAAACAGTTTAGCTCTTTAGAGAAGCTATAAAAGGCGGCATGGTGGTGTAGTGGTTAGCACTGTCGCCTCACAGCAAGAAGGTCCTGGGTTCGAGCCCCGGGGCCGGCGAGGGCCTTTCTGTGTGGAGTTTGCATGTTCTCCCCGTGTCCGCGTGGGTTTCCTCCGGGTGCTCCGGTTTCCCCCACAGTCCAAAGACATGCAGATTAGGTTAACTGGTGACTCTAAATTGACCGTAGGTGTGAATGTGAGTGGTTGTCTGTGTCTATGTGTCAGCCCTGTGATGACCTGGCGACTTGTCCAGGGTGTACCCCGCCTTTCGCCCGTAGTCAGCTGGGATAGGCTCCAGCTTGCCTGCGACCCTGTAGAAGGATAAAGCGGCTAGAGATAATGAGATGAGATGAGAAGCTATAAAACTGACCTTCCTTTGAGCAGATTGAGTTTCTGGAGCATCACATTTGTGGGGTCGATTAAATGCTCAAAATGGCCAGAAAAATGTCTTGACGATATTTTCTATACATTTTACAACTTATGGTGGTAAATAAAAGTGTGACTTTTCATGGAAAACACAAAATTGTCTGGGTGACCCCAAACTTTTGAGCGGTAGTGTACATAAGATTTTTATTAATCATTTTGAAACCTGAAAAGTCCCATTATATTTAGAGTGGGTTTTCTTTTCTCTTGCTCCTTTAAAGGGAACAAGAGAAATTATTTGATATGATAAAATTAAATTATAAATGTATTAATCAATTTATATGATAATTTTATTATACATTTTGGAGCTTTTTTTTAAATTGAAAAATCATTTCTCTCATGTCATTTCAGTATGGTATGAAAACCCTGTAGGGTAATGCACCATTCTCACTCACTCTGAAAACATGTATTTTCGCGGACAAAGTACCCAACTTCATTACTTAAGTAAAAGTATGGATACCACTGGTCAAATGTTATTCCGAGACAAATGGAAGTTGTGCAGTTACATTTTTACTTCTAAGTTAAAATACTTGCTTTTGAAAAAATACTCAAGTATTAAAAGTATATTTTCTGTCAACGCATTGTTGTATTATTGCCACAACACTTACAAAACCTAATGCTTCTGAAGCAACCAACTGGATTTACTGACGAGTTTGTAGAACCTGTAGAGCTGAAGCTCCACCTGACATGCTAGCAAACTCTTTTCAAACTCGAAATCATATTGGGTAGCTAACTTTACTAGAAAAGAAAGATTCTACATTCTGTTCATTTGGCAAGATTATGCTAAAACATGTTTCTGAAAGGACTTCAGATACACTGGTGCCTGAAAGTTTGTGAACCCTTTAGAATTTTCTATATTTCTGCATAAATATGACCTAAAACATCATCAGATTTTCACACAAGTCCTAAAAGTAGATAAAGAGAACCCAGTTAAACAAATGAGACAAAAGTATTATAGTTGGTCATTTATTTATTGAGGGAAATGATCCAATATTACATATCTGAGAGTGGCAAAAGTATGTGAATCTTTGCTTTCAGTATCTGGTGTGACCCCCTTGTGCAGCAATAACTGCACTAAACGTTTGCGGTAACTGTTGATCAGTCCTGTACACCGGCTTGGAGGAATTTTAGCCCATTCCTCCGGACAGAACAGCTTCAGCTCTGGGATGTTGGTGGGTTTCCTCACATGAACTGCTCACTTCGGGTCCTTCCACAACATTTCAATTGGATTAAGGTCAGGACTTTGACTTGGCCATTCCAAAACATTAACTTTATTCTTCTTTAACCATTCTTTGGTAGAACGACTTGTGTGCTTAGGGTCATTGTCTTGCTGCATGACCCACCTTCTCTTGAGATTCAGTTCATGGACAGATGTCCTGACATTTTCCTTTAGAATTCGCTGGTATAATTCAGAATTCATTGTTCCATCAATGATGGCAAGCCGTCCTGGCCCAGATGCAGCAAAACAGGCCCAAACCATGATACTACCACCACCATGTTTCACAGATGGGATAAGGCTCTAATGCTGGAATGCAGTGTTTTCCTTTCTCCAAACATAAATGCTTCTCATTTAAACTGAAAAGTTCTATTTTGGTCTCATCCGTCCACAAAACATTTTTCCAATAGCCTTCTGGCTTGTCCACGTGATCTTTAGCAAACTGCAGACGAGCAGCAATGTTCTTTTTCGAGAGCAGTGGCTTTCTCCTTGCAACCCTGCCATGCACACTACTGTTATTCAGTGTTCTCCTGATGGTGGACTCACAAACATTAACATTAGCCAATGTGAGAGAGGCCTTCAGTTGCTTAGAAGTTACCCTGGGGTCCTTTGTGACCTTGCCGACTATTACACGCCTTGCTCTTGGAGTGATCTTTGTTGGTCGACCACTCCTGGGGAGGGTAACAATGGTCTTGAATTTCCTCCATTTGTACACAATCTGTCTGACTGTGGATTGGTGGAGTCCAAACTCTTTAGAGATGGTTTTGTAACCTTTTCCAGCCTGATGAGCATCAACAACGCTTTTTCCGAGGTCCTCAGAAATCTCCTTTGTTCGTGCCATGATACACTTCCACAAACATGTGTTGTGAAGATCAGACTTTGATAGATCCCTGTTCTTTAAATAAAACAGGGTGCCCACTCACACCTGATTGTCATCCCATTGATTGAAAACACCTGACTCTAATTTCACCTTCAAATTAACTGCTAACCCTAGAGGTTCATGTGCTTTTGCCACTCACAGATATGTAATATTGGATCATTTTCCTCAATAAATAAATGACCAAGTATAATATTTTTGTCTCATTTGTTTAACTGGGTTCTCTTTATCTACTTTTAGGACTTGTGTGAAAATTTGATGTTTTAGGTCATATTTATGCAGAAATGTAGAACATTCTAAAGGGTTCACAAACTTTCAAACACCAATGTAAGTTAACGTTATTCATGTTAGCGTAACTCCATTTCTGGGTATGTGCGTGTGCATGCATGTGTTCACTACTTCAGATGGGTTAAACGCAGTGGATGAATTTCACTGTGCTCGAGTGTGCATGGGACAAAGAAAGGCTTCTTCTTTTACATGCTAACTGTGTCTAAGTTAACTAGCTATGTGTTATCGTTAGCCGTGGACAAGGCGATGGCAACTTGGCAGGCAAATCCATAGAGAGTCATTTAACTAACCAGACTGCATAGCTATTGCAACGTTATCGCTAGCTCTAAAAGCACAGACCACTTCATTGCAAGCTTTCTCTTGGAATAAAACGTTTATATACCTCAATATGCTTCTGCAGGTTGGACAGCGAGTTTTTGTAGGCCGTGATGTGGTTCGTTTTAGGCAAACAAAGCAAACATTTAAAATGAAACGAATCTTTATTCCTTCCAGAAAACTGAAACATGGCTTCTTGGTATGGCCATGGGTGCGTGCATTCCCCAGAACTGCCTCTTTCCATTCTGCCATCAACTGATCATGTTCAAATAATACTGCTGAGAAATCAGTGAACTTGATTTTATATAGTCAAGTTTATTTGTATAGCGCTTTTAACAATAAACATTGTCGCAAAGCAGCTTTACAGAATTTGAACGACTTAAAACATGAGCCAATTTTGTCCCTAATCTAATATAGTCTATGGACGTGACCCTAGTGATTACTGATCAGCTGTCTCCGTATCAACTACGAAAAAAAAGTCTTTTTGGGGGGGGGGGGGGGGGGGGGAACCACTTTCAAAGCTGCTTCATAGTAATGAGTAACAAGGACCTTGATAGAAATGTAGTGGAATGAAAAGTATGATATTTGTCTTTCAAATGTAGTGAAGTCATAAGTTTAAAAAAAAAAAAAAAAGACCTCGAGTACAGATACTCAAAAAGCGTACTTAAGTACAGTTCTCAAGTAAATGTACTTTGTTACTGCCCACCTCTGACAGCATACAACTTATATGCTGTAATGCAGTCATGTGAGAATGGGAGCAAATTAATTATATTATTAATTAACAAAATATTAAATCTATCCCCTGGCAACCTAATAACATTTACGGAAATCGGAACCATCAGATTTACGTATTGTGACCGGTTGTGATGTAAATGATGTAGTGATATTGTGATGGAACGACTCATACTACCTCAGTGTAAAGTAACCGGCAGCAAAACTCAAAACAAGCAATCCTCGCCTTTGCTTGAACAAAACAAATGTCCAGAAACAGGAAGAGAACCTCTTTCAAATAGAGATGTGATGAAGCTTGACTGGCGCCATGTTGCTAATCAGATGTGTCTCAGCTTGGGTTTTTCTCAACAATGGACTGGTCATCTTGTGAATTATACGTCATATCCGGTCTCAAATTTTTACACGTCTCGTGGAGGTTTGCGCTCTGTAGCATCCCTTTAAACACGATCAGGTGGGAATACTTTTCCGTTATGAAAGAATGAAAATTAAATCTAGCCCATGTTGTTTTTACCTCGTACAATAACAGGTTTCGGCTGTGAAAGCGGCTGAAGACAGGCTGGGCCTTGGAATTTAAATATGTAAATACTTCGATCTGGTTGGTTAATGGAAACAAAACACACACACGACAATCTGGAGTCACCTATCCACCTACTGGTATGTTTTTAAGAGTACAGGTCAAACATGAGACCCTGCACACAGACAGTAACCTGAAGTCAGGGTTTAACCGAAAACCCTGGAGCTATGATGAAGCAATACGACTGTTTTGTTCATTCATTTCTTTTCTTTTTTTTTTAAAACATCATGTGACGATTGATTGATGGCAGTTACAACACTGATCATCCATTTTGAAATCCTGAGCACACAGATGCATACAGTGCAAATAAAAAAAAAGTAACATTGTACAGTTTACCATCCTAAACATTTAACAGCATTTATTACAGAAATCAACACACAAATCACAGTGTTAACATAAATAAACCTCAGTTCACTTAAATATATCCATAGTGGTATGGCATTACATTTAGACACGACCATGTGATGAAAAAAAATATAAAAAATATTCTCATATAGAACACAAACCGTGAAGGCTGAAAAGTCTCACTTTTTAAAAGAAATCACTGTCTTCATCCTCCAGCCTTTGAGCATCTTCCGCAGCTTTTTCACGCTATACGAAACTGTTTTCAGGAGTCCTTTACAAAAAAAGGTGAAAGCATTCAATTAGACTCAATGACCACAAGGTTAATAAGCACAAATTTTAAAGACGACAAATTTTAACAGACACCAGTTAAGATCGTACCTGCTGTAGCAATTCCTTTGGCACTTTGTGTTATGCTGGAGGTTTTTACTATTGTAGAGATACCTTGTAGAAGAGAAATACAATGTAGTTACACACACACACGACTGTAACCCAAAATCACAGGTTTATATTCATGCACTTGTTCTAATATGTTACTGTTTCTACTGTAGCAACTCATTTGCATGGACGTGTATGACAAACGGTCCTAATAATCTAAAATGTGATGTTATTTAACAAAGAAATGCATAGTTAGAGTGAAGTTTTCTGTAAGATGTTGTTTATAACATTTATAGAAGGAGTCCCCAGTGTCAGCAGTTTGAAACAGCCAGTAGGTTTTCCACCTCAGGAGAGTCTTCAGGGGTTAGCATTGTCGCCTCACAGCAAGAAGGTTCTGGGTTCGACCCCAGCGGCCGACGAGGGCCTTTCTGTGTGGAGTTTGCATGTTCTCCTGTGTCTGCGTGGGTTTCCTCTGGGTGCTCCAGTTTCCCACACAGTCCAAAGACATGCAGGTTAGGCTAATTGGTGGCTAATGGATGGATAATGGATAATGGATGGAGAGTCTTCAGGGCTGAGGATTTTACACTGGTTTCTCAGTAACATGAAAAGGAGAGACAGAGAGAGTGTGAACGAGAGCAAGGCTAGTGAGAGAACAATTGATTACAGCTGCCATAATGCAAGAGAAATCAGGAAATTTAAGCTTAAAAAGAAAAATGTCTTGTAGATTAAGAAGTTAAAAATTGGAATCCTGTTGTTTGTTTTTGTTTACGAGGTTAGTAGGTTCAGTGTTTTGATACGTCTACTCTCACAAGACTGATGACAAAGAGGAAAGTAGGGTGAGGTTTCTGGTAAAACCTCATCCTGTCTCACCAAACCGGCTTGCTTAGTCATGGACGAACAGCAAAGTGGTTTATCTGGTTAACAAAAAAAACAAAAAAAAAACAAAACAAACCAAACCAAAAAAAAAAAACCTGGTGGGTCTTTGCCGAGATGGAAAATACCAAAATGATCTGCAAAACAACATGCAGGAGTTTTCTAGTTATATGAACATGCATGTATGCAAGTAGAAAATGTTCTGATAAATAAAACACCTTAAATGTAATTGAGTCAACATACTAAATACACTGCAATTGCAAAATACAATTAAAGGATATTTTGTAGGGGAGCATGAGAACAGTAGAGCCACTTCGGCTTATAAAGGTAACGTCAGTGCTCTGTGGATGTTGGTTAATGCGAATTGCTCAGAAACCACACAGCACCAAATTGAGTGAAGCAAATATAGTGCCTCTTTGAACTCCAAACAATTCCTGTACAACAGATATAAAACGTTGCTTTAGTTTCCTCCTGCGTATTCACAAGAGCTTAACCTCATAGCTAGCATCTCGTCACTAGCTAGTGAAAAGTACAGTTAAACAATTAGTAAACATCTCGTAAGGACAGTCATGATTTCTGAAACATGCTGGAAAGAAACGAGT
The DNA here is from genome assembly GCF_027579695.1 of Neoarius graeffei. Classification (NCBI taxonomy): domain Eukaryota; kingdom Metazoa; phylum Chordata; class Actinopteri; order Siluriformes; family Ariidae; genus Neoarius; species Neoarius graeffei. Next base: position 22,597,088 of record NC_083594.1, read on the forward strand.
TAGTAGACAAATCAACTAGGTATATAACAATATATCATGATAAATCGCAATGTAAATTTATGATTATTTGAATCAATGAAAAAAAAAAAAAAATGAATCATGATCATCAGGCTGTGCGATTTCTTAGTGTTTCCTTGCTGTAACTGTGTTGGTTGAACAGCAGAGAGAGTGGAATAAATTACAATAGAGGGAATACATGTGATCTCACTCAAGGTGGAAGTAACACCGCTCTAATGCCACCAAAACAGATCTAAAATGGGAAAAGAGCTATTGTGCGACTGATTGAAAAGATTTAACAAGAAATCAAAGCTCTCTTTTTATACAGTGCTGAAAGCTAAAGAAAAGAGAAGAAAAAAGGAGGTAGTACAAATGTTCATAAAAAGTTCACTAACAAAGCCTATTTGTTATACCTTTTTTCTTTTTTTTTTAAAAATAGAACCTTTAAAGTTTAAAGCTAAACGGCCTTTTGACTTAATAAAACGTGAAATTTAATCATTGTGATACATGTTTATTCCTATAATATCCCACAAAAAATATCAGGCCATTCTATGGCTGTGAAGTGATTTAATTTGAGGGGATTCCCGAGCAAATAATGTGCATGAAATCGCTTGCTTCACGCAGTCAAGCAGACAGAGGAAGTCTGCGTACGCATGCGCAGGTTTACCTTCTTTTGGGTTTTACGGTAGCTGGCATCCACAGTGTTACATTACTGCCATCTACAGGTTTACCTTGACCGTGCACTGACAGTTCCATCATTCTGTCACTAAACAAACAGCTGATCACACCGAGGTGCTCGCTGACCGCTGATATTTATTAGTTTGGTCCTGCGTTTCCTTTCCTTCGCGACATAATGTCTTTTCTTCTCGCTTTCCGTTACTGTAGTCGGTCTTTCACGTTTCATTCGCACACTCACATCCTCCATTTTTCTCTCCTGTTACAAATTCGGATCCCATAATGCCTTGCGCGAATGGGGAAAGCCCACCACATGATGCATGACGTAGTATTTTGAATTGGTGAAGCAGGGAATAAATAAATAAATAAAATTGAGAATTTAGGGTGGCGGCACGGTGGTGTAGTGGTTAGCGCTGTCGCCTCACAGCAAGAAGGTCCTGGGTTCGAGCCCCGGGGCCGGCGAGGGCCTTTCTGTGTGGAGTTTGCATGTTCTCCCCGTGTCCGCGTGGGTTTCCTCCGGGTGCTCCGGTTTCCCCCACAGTCCAAAGACATGCAGGTTAGGTTAACTGGTGACTCTAAATTGACCGTAGGTGTGAATGTGAGTGTGAATGGTTGTCTGTGTCTATGTGTCAGCCCTGTGATGACCTGGCGACTTGTCCAGGGTGTACCCCGCCTTTCGCCCGTAGTCAGCTGGGATAGGCTCCAGCTTGCCTGCGACCCTGTAGAAGGATAAAGCGGCTAGAGATGATGAGATGAGAATTTAGGGTCACATGGCCCTAAATTCATCAATTGTTCTATTAAAAAAATAATAATAATAATAATAAAATTGGAAGTCTGATTTGAATTCAGTGGCTTTCGGTCCACTAAACAAAAATAATTGGGTGTCAGGGAAAATTCTTTTTATGACCTACACTTGAAAAATCTGAAAAGCAGTCTGCCTTTAACAGGCTATTATACTTTACTTCAACCTTTACAAATGTGGGTAAATAATTACTGTTGATTAAGAAAATGAAACAAAAGGGTTTTTCTAAATTTAATCAAAACACCATCTTGGTAATAATTCACTATTTATACTGCGGATTTTGAGGAGTTAAACAGTGTGGATCGATTTTCTAACATTGCTGTGGTACAAGCGGAATAAAACACTTAGGAACTCTGCTATAGGAACATAATCCACTTATGTTCCTTAAACAGCACAACCCATTGTGCTTTATGCCAAATATAAATATATAGAAATTACACTAAAGCACATCACAATTCTGCTCATTCTGTTACAACCCCGATTCCAAAAAAGTTGGGACAAAGTACAAATTGTAAATAAAAACAGAATGCAATAATTTACAAATCTCAAACTGATATTGTATTCACAATAGAACATAGACAACATATCACATGTTGAAAGTGAGACATTTTGAAATTTCATGCCAAATATTGGCTCATTTGAAATTTTATGACAGCAACACATCTCAAAAAAGTTGGGACAGGGGCAATAAGAGGCTGGAAAAGTTAAGTACAAAAAAGGAACAGCTGGAGGACCAAATTGCAACTCATTAGGTCAATTGGCAATAGGTCATTAACATGACTGGGTATAAAAAGAGCCTCTTGGAGTGGCAGCGGCTCTCAGAAGTAAAGATGGGAGGAGGATCACCAATCCCCCTAATTCTGCGCCAACAAATAGTGGAGCAATATCAGAAAGGAGTTCGACAGTGTAAAATTGCAAAGAGTTTGAACATATCATCATCTACAGTGCATAATATCAAAAGATTCAGAGAATCTGGAAGAATCTCTGTGCGTAAGGGTCAAGGCCGGAAAACCATACTGGGTGCCCGTGATCTTCGGGCCCTTAGACGGCACTGCATCACATACAGGCATGCTTCTGTATTGGAAATCATACAATGGGCTCAGGAATATTTCCAGAGAACAGCATCTGTGAACACAATTCACCGTGCCATCCACTGTTGCCAGCTAAAACGCTATAGTTCAAAGAAGAAGCCGTATCTAAACATGATCCAGAAGCGCAGACGTCTTCTCTGGGCCAAGGCTCATTTAAAATGGACTGTGGCAAAGTGGAAAACTGTTCTGTGGTCAGATGAATCAAAAATTGAAGTTCTTTATGGAAATCAGGGACGCCGTGTCATTTGGACTAAAGAGGAGAAGGACGACCCAAATTGTTATCGGCGCTCAGTTCAGAAGCCTGCATCTCTGATGGTATGGGGTTGCATTAGTGCGTGTGGCATGGGCAGCTTACACATCTGGAAAGACACCATCAATGCTGAAAGGTATATCCAGGTTCTAGAGCAACATATGCTCCCATCCAGACGACGTCTCTTTCAGGGAAGACCTTGCATTTTCCAACATGACAATGCCAAACCACATACTGCATCAATTACAGCATCATGGCTGCGTAGAAGAAGGGTCCGGGTACTGAACTGGCCAGCCTGCAGTCCAGATCTTTCACCCATAGAAAACATTTTGCGCATCATAAAACAGAAGATACGACAAAAAAGACCCAAGACAGTTGAGCAACTAGAATCCTACATTAGACAAGAATGGGTTAACATTCCTATCCCTAAACTTGAGCAACTTGTCTCCTCAGTCCCCAGACGTTTACAGACTGTTGTAAAGAGAAAAGGGGATGTCTCACAGTGGTAAACATGGCCTTGTCCCAACTTTTTTGAGATGTGTTGTCATGAAATTTAAAAATCACCTAATTTTTCTCTTTAAATGACACATTTTCTCAGTTTAAACATTTGATATGTCATCTATGTTCTATTCTGAATAAATCATGGAATTTTGAAACTTCCACATCACTGCACTCCGTTTTTATTTACAATTTGTACTTTGTCCCAACTTTTTTGGAATCGAGGTTGTATTTTCAAACATCATCTTTCCCACATTTGGGGTGGAGGTGGGGGATTCCAGTAATGAATGCTCACTGGAAGTCGTGAGCTTGTGATTACGACATGGGAAGTCATGTACACGAAATGCTTGGCATTCAAGTGGCATCGTCGTGAGAACACTGCTGCTAAGCAACGGCAACACGGACGCAAAAAAAAAAAACCTCTTCGTTCAGGTTAAACATTAATTTAGAAAGCTAATGAGCAGGCAACAATGGAGGAAATGCAAAGGCATAATGAAAACATGAGGCCACTGGGAATATCAGCATTTTCCTCAAACATATAAAATTACAAAGAAAACTCTATGCATCTAAAATTATAATACATTAATTTATCCACCAAAAATGTACTTCCATAGCTTCCGCCATTTCTGAAAACAATCAGCAAACATCACAGCTTGTGAATGCTGAGATTTCTGAAAATTTCCACTTCTGAAGTCATGAATACCACAAGACTGGTGAGCTCATATGGACTCTTCTCGTAAAAACTGTCAACACTGCTCCATTTGAAGGCACCAGAATATATACATTCATGGTTACATAGAAACGAGAGAAAGAATGGATCAGTTTGTAAGTTACATCCAGATGGCACGCTCCCCCTCAACTACAACCCCGATTCCAAAAAAGTTGGGACGCTGTATAAAACACAAACAGAAAGCTCTGATTTGCATAATCATGGAAATCCTATATTTCATTGAAAATACGACAAAGACAACATATCAAATGTTGAAACTGAAAAATCTTATTTCTTTTTGAAAAACTATGCTCATTTTGAATTTAGTGCCAGCAACACATCTCAAACAAGTTGTAACAAAAGACTGAAAAAGTTGTGTAATGTTAGATAGATAACAGGTTAGTTACATGATTGGGTATAAAAAGAGCATCCCAGAGAGGCCGAGTCTCCCAGAAGAAGCTGTGGAGTTGTTCACCCAAGTAGTGCAACAATTTGAGAATAACGTTCCTCAATGTAAAATTGCAAAGAATTTTGGGATCACATCATCTATGGTACAGATCATTAAAAGATTCAGAGACTCTGGAGAAATCTCTGTATGCAAGACACAAGGCTGAAAACTGACGCTGGATGCCTGTGATCTTCAGGCCCTCAGGCGACACTGCATTAAAAACAGACATGTCTGTAGTGGAAATCACTGTATGGACTCAGGAACACTTCAGAAAACCATCGTCTGTGAAAACACGTCATTACTGCATCCACAAATGCAAGTTAAAACCAGATATAAACAATATCCAGAAACACCGCAACCTTCTCTGGGCCTGAGCTCTTTTACGATGGACTGAGGCGAAGTGGAAAATTGTCTCGAGGTCTGACGAATCGAAATCTGAAATTCTGAGGGGGATAATCTGGCTTATCATCAGTGCACAGTTCAAAAGCCAGCATCTGTGATGGTATGAGGGTGCATTAGTGCACATTACATGAGTAGCTTGTACATCTGGGAAGGAAGCATTAATGCTGAATGATGTACACAGGTTTTGGAGCAACGTGCTGCCATCCAGACAAAATCTTTTTCAGGTAAGGCTTTGCTTTTTTCAGCAAGACAATGCCAAACTGCTTTCTGCACATATTAAAACTGCATGGCTCGGTTTTAAATAAATAAATAAATAAATAAAAAGTCTGGGTGCTAAACTGACCTGCCTGCAGTTCAGACCTGTCTCCCATTTAAAATATTTGGTGCATTATAAGCTGTAAAACACAACAAAGGAGACCCTGAACTGTTGAGTAAGCGCAGACTTACATACAGTGAAATGTTTCCTCTGCATTTAACCCATCTGAAGCAGTGAACACACACACGAGCAATGGGCAGCTATGCTCATGAGCAGTTGGTTAGATACCTTGCTCAAGGGCACTTCAGTCCAACCTTCAGGCCATGCTACCCCATGTTAACCTAACCACACTTCGGATGGTGGGGGAAACCGGAGCACCTGGAGGAAGCCCATGCAGACACACGGAGAACATGCAAACTCCACACAGTAAGGCCCCTGCTGGCTGCTGGGCTCGAATCCAGAACTTTCTTGCTGTGAGGACACAGCACTAACCACTACACCACCGTGCTGCAAGAATGGGACAACATTTCTCTTTCAAAACTACAGCGATTGATCTCAGTTCCCAAACGTTTAGAGAGTGTTGTTAAAAGTAGAGGTGATGCAACACAGTGGTAAACATGCCCCTGTCCCGACTTAAAAAAAAAAAAAAAGGGGTTACTGGCATCAAATACAAAATGAGCACATATTTTTTAAAAATAAATAAAAACTATACAATTTCTCTGTTTCAACATTTGATATGTTGTCTTTATAATATTTTCAATGAAAGCACAGGGGTTCCATGATTTGCAAATCATTATCACATTGTTTTAATTTGTGTATGTTTTACACAGTGTCCCAAGTTTGGGGTTTTATTTGGTTATAGTGAGATCATGACTGATGTGACAGGACACACCACTGCACAAAACTCCTAAAAGATTAAAAAGCTTATTACAAGAAGGGAATTTAACTTTATCCCAGTTTTACTCTCAAAAATTTACTGAGTTTTAACAGATTCCTCCCAAAAATGTCTGTTTAACCAATATTATGATCTTAGTGAAACTGGTCCTAAAATAGTGTCCATTTGCATCATATCACTGTGTGTAAAGTATTTCTCTATACTTTTAAATCCCAACAATACAGAAAACCAAAAGACTTTTGATCCTAAATTTCATACTTTTTTTTTAAAATACATCTATCAATGTACATGATGAAAACCCTTAAATGATGCTCAGGTATGCAAACAAGTTGTGTGTGTGTGTGTGTGTGTGTGTGTGTGTATACACACACACATTCAAAAGTTTGGGGTCACTTTGAAATTCTTATTTTTGAAAGAAAAGCACTGTTCTTTTCAATGAAGATCACTTTAAACTAATCAGAAATCCACTCTATACATTGCTAATGTGGTAAATGACTATTCTAGCTGCAAATGTCTGGTTTTTGGTGCAATATCTCCATAGGTGTATAGAGGCCCATTTCCAGCAACTCTCACTCCAGTGTTCTAATGGTACAATGTGTTTGCTCATTGCCTCAGAAGGCTAATGGATGATTAGAAAACCCTTGTACAATCATGTTAGCACAGCTGAAAACAGTTGAGCTCTTTAGAGAAGCTATAAAACTGACCTTCCTTTGAGCAGATTGAGGCTACGTTTACATTACGTCGAATCAGCGGATCATCAGATTAATGTTCTTAAAACGATTCGCGTTTACACTAAAACTGTTAGCCGTGCACATAGCAACACCAATACACGGATACGCTTGGCTCCGCAGGCATCCTGCGCTCCAAATCACTCCGCCCTGAACAGCGAGTGCCCTCTGGAGGGTGCGCACTCCGGCCCTGCGCAGCTCACAGAGCGCGCGAGTGAAGTGAACAAGCTGTGATTCGGGACTGAGCCGCTGTGTGTGTGATCCCAGCGCATATCACTTACCACTTGCAAGTGGAAGGATGGCAAGCCTAAAGACAATCATAACTACACAATGGGCAGTATTTGCATCAGTATTTGCAGTATTTTCATACTTTTATACTCTTTAATGAAAGGTGATACAAGGTGGAAGTCCGCGCCGTTTTTCAGCAGTAGCGTCATATGACCAACGCCAGCGAATCAGGAAGGTGGATGTCACAGTGACGTTGTCCAATGAGACGCCAGCTAGAGCTCAGCACAGCGTATCCGCGTATTCTCAATGTTTACACAGCACCGGAGCTGACACGATCTGGATTGAATACGTGGATGCTGGCGGATTCCTGTTTCCTGGCTTTTCCAGGGGGTTTAATGTAAACGGACAGTGCATCCACGAAGAAAACGAGACAGATACGGTCTAATGTAAACGTAGCCTGAGTTTCTGGAGCATCACATTTGTGGGGTCGATTAAATGCTCAAAATGGCCAGAAAAATGTCTTGACTATATTTTCTATTCATTTTACAACTTATGGTGGTAAATAAAAGTGTGACTTTTCATGGAAAACACAAAATTGTCTGGGTGACCCCAAACTTTTGAACGGTAATGTGTACGTGTGTGTGTGGGCATGCTTTTATTTCTTGGTGTGGACCACAAACACAGCTAGCTGATGGTAAAACAAGCTGTAAGCTCATTAATTTTGACTCGTGACATTTGAGTTGCTTTTGATTATGGCAACGCGACACCTGCACAGCGTAGACACATTACTACAGTACATCTGCCCTCCCCCTGTTCCTCCCTCTCTCCCCCTCTCTGAATTAATTCCTCCATCCTGACAGTGATGTCAGTGTTAGAGGAAACGCAGGATGTTAAAGATAAACATTTCAAACTAGTGTCTTATTACAGAAATGACTGCAGCACTCACTCTTCTTTCCTCCCTACCACATTTACTCCATCTCCCTGACTTTCTCTTTCCCATCAATCACGCTCTTCTCCACATTGCTCTCTTGCTCACTTTTTTCCTTTCTTCCTCTTTCCCTGCCATCTTTACTTTCTCCCCTCCTCCTTCTTTGTCCATGTATAGATTTCTTCTTTCCTTCTCCTCTCACTCAGTTTGAATGACATGCAGAAATGAAAAAGTATTGCCGTGAATTACGAGTTGATTTTTTTTCCCCCTAATAAAATGTTACATCCAATTCCCACCCACCATACAGCTCTCCCCATCACACAACAGTCATCAGCCAGGGAGGATGAAGGCCATCATATACTTCCTCCAAGGCACGTGACACCAGCAGACCACATTTTTTTTTCTTACTGCCTGCTCATGTAACATCAAGAGCGGGGTCACACTTGAACGAAAGCGCCATCCACCCACCTCCACATGCATGAGCTCACAGACACCCATAATTGGCTAGTGTCACTGTAATTGACAAGGGTGAGAGAATATACCACCCCTCCCTCTCCAAGCGCAAAATTGGGCCATGCTCTCTCAGGCTCCTGGCCATGAATTGCTATGGCATCATGAAGATTCAAACTAGCAATCTCCTGATGCCATTTGCTGTTAGAAAACTGAACCAGGGTCAAAAGTGCAGATTTGAATGTCTGGCATCTCAGTAAGAAAATTAAAAAGAATAAACCACACTGGTGCAACTCCTTCAGTTGTTGCAGACAACTGAAATGTAATGGTTTGAAAAATAATCAGGAATAAGGCTGGTCAAGACCCTGGAAACAAAAGCAAATCAAATACAGGTAGAGTTCCGGAGCAACAAGTAAAAACACAGCGTGTAAACGCAGCAATGCAGCTCATGAATGAGCGCCCTGTGCTGGGAAGCAGCGTGTGTTTATGACAGGTATCCAACAAGCACGAACTGGCCGCAGGCGTGCACAAGGTCAGGCGAATACCCTCTGGCTCCATGCCATCTGCATGCGTACAAACAATCTGCATGTGCCGTCATGTTCTTTTGTCTGTGAACACTAATTTCATGGCACATCATGATAAATATCGTTATCGTGAAAATGTCAGAAATATAGCGATATAATCGTCGCCCAGCCTTGATATGACCCAATATCATTAAGCTTCGCGTAGTCAGTGCTAGTCTGAAAGTCCTGAAGAGAATTGTGGATATTAACGAGATGCAGTTTGGTTTTGTGAGTGGCAGAGGAACATGTGATGCAATCTTCATCTTAAGGCAGTTACAAGAGAAGTACCTTGCCAAAGAGAGGAAGGTTTACTTTATCTTTATTGATCTACGGTAGCCTTCGACTGTGTACCATGTGGTGTGCTATGGTGGGCAATGAGGCGATTAGGTGTGCCTGAGTGCAGGGCAGCTGCACATTTTTCAAGTACAAATTTAAAGACTTTTAAGACCTTTTCAAGGCCTCCAAATGGAAAAATTAAGACTGTACCATGGCAAAGAAAATGATAAATACGACAACTTAAAACTATTTTCTGCAATAGTTTTTTTTTACTAACTTTAAGAAGAATGCACACAATTGGTGAACAACAGGGTGCATCAATGGCAACTGTTAGACATGCAAACAGCTGAAGCAAAGTCATATGTTTTGGGTCTGCAGAACTACTGTAGCAGCAAGGAGAAGACTGGTGTTTACTGGAGAAAACACCATGAATCATTTCACAAACAAAAACAATAAAACGGCAAGTAGAACCAGCTGAACAACCTTAGCCGGCATTATTTCAATCCCCAAAGATTATCTTTGATGTGTGATTTTGTGTCCGACAGCAAAATCAGTCTGAGTGTCGTACAGTATACAGCTGGCTGAGGAAGTTCTCAGAGTATCTTCTGCATTATAGCAGGTAACAGCATAAACCTGTTTATGCAGCCATACAATCATCAGAGCGTTACATTAAAGGGCTGATGACACGAACATGACTCTATGCAATTTCTTAAATAAACTATACAACATGGCAAACATGTTAGATTTCTGTTATAATTACGTGAAAAGAAGCTGTTACGCGAATATCCAACTTTTAATTGCACAGCGCAAGAAAACTGGGTCCGTGGCTCGCGGCCATGCTGTGACGTCAGTGGAAGAACACGCTGCGGTTCACTGGCTGTTCTACTCTGGTTCTACTCAATGGAAATGGCGCATGAAAACGCCGGTGAACTCTCTAGTGCTAGCTCTTCCTCTTCTGGGAGTCTAGAATTGTGTTGATCTCTTCCGAATAGAATCTATGATAGCCTACCCTCTTTACCCTTTGCCTCTCGTTGCTAGGCGGCAGTTACATGAAAGCCGCAAGCTTTCACAAGCAAATACATGACTGATATCATGCCGACTTTATGATTACATTTATGATTATCATGTAGAATCTATAGCTCTACGTACCTTTATCTTATGTCGTTTCACAACACATGTTCTGACAGGAGGACTGTCTTTGGATCCGGCATAGCTACTAGTAGACCCCCTCCGGAATACTGGCAGTGTTGCCAGATTGGGAGGTTTCCCGCCCAGTTGGGCGGTTTCAAGTGCATTTTGGTGGGTTTTGAACATATTTTGGGCTGGAAAACTTCAGCAGCATCTGGCAACAGATACTGCTGACGTTTTCCAGCCCAAAATATGTTCAAAACCCACCAAAATGCACTTGAAACCGCCCAACTGGGCGGAAAACCTCCCAATCTGGCAACACTGTGTAGGCACTGCTGATGGTAGTAACACACGGTTGTGCTGAACTGAACACCCAAGAGATTCTTTTAAGCTGGGAAGGGTGTCAAAACAATCCAAATCGAAGTGTTCAGAGCACAGGACGGATGTTGGTGAGGGCTCCCACTTGTCACGAGTGCGCCTGACTTGCTTCACCCACTTCACATGCAGCTCGGGATCTCTGGGAAACTTGAATAAACTTACCCCATCCTTGTGGGTTTTGGAGCAAAAGCCGGCAACACAACGCGAAGGCATAATATCTCTCTCTCTCTATATATATATCTATATCTATATATATATATATATATATATAAAAATGTATAATAAAAATACTAATAATGATAAACTGAACACCTGTCGCATCAACAACAAACTGGTAAGTGAGGAGGAAGGTTCTTTCGCTGACGTCATATAGCTCCTCCTCCTCCTTCGTCTCCTGGGTGCTGCAGCCCCGTCAAATTTGCCCAGATAGCCGCGTTTATCATCATAACTTGTAAAATAGGCGCCTTCGTGAATTAATATATGGATCATCGGGAATTACTTTTTATGTTATAAAACATCGCCAAAGATGTCAAAAACGTGTCATCAGCACTTTAAACACAGAAAAACAACTGGTCACCTTTCATAACCATTATCAATCAATGTGTTGTAATAACTGTAAACTAATTATCACTGCAATTGTTATATCAATGTTCATTATTCAAAAATAATCATTAATTATTATCTATAATCCATGAATAATTGTTTGTATTATTACTACTACTACTACTAATAAAACTACTTTTTTAATAATAATTTAAAAAATTAACTCAATTTTATAACATTTTAATAATCACTACTTATTAGCTATATTAGAGTAGCAATTATAATTCAGAATTATTAATTATTACTTAATTAATAAGCAGTGATTATCAAAATGTAATTTAATAAGTAGTAATTATCATCAACTACTAAATTATACTAATAAATAATAAGTAGTGATTATTAAAATGCTATAAAATTGAGTTATAATATTAGTTAAAAATTATTATTAAAAAAAGTAGTAATTATTATTATTAGTAGTAGTGATACAAAATTATTCATGGATTATAGATAATTTGTTTTTAATAGTGAACACCGATATAAAATAACTACTACTACAAATAATAATAAACAATAATACTACTAATACTTGTTGTTAATGTTATCAGTTCAATTGTTATAACATTAACAACAAGTATTACTAGTAGTATTGTTTATTATTCGTAGTAGTAGTTATATCAATGTTCACTATTTAAAAAAAAAAAAAAAAAAAAATCTATAATCCATGAGTATTTGCTTGTATTCTACCAATTATTACTTATTAAAAATTACAAATTAAAAACTTAATTTTATAACATTTAATAATCCCTAATACTTATTAATCACTAATTCATAAGTAGTAACGATTAATAATCAATAATAATTACTGTTACCACTAATTATTATTATTATTAGTGGTTGTTAATTATATAAAAATATATTATATTAAAAACACTGTTGTAGACGATAAGTAATAAAACTTAAAAAAAAAAAAAAAAAAAAACTTTGTACAAATTATTTATATTGTACTATATTTAGAATTATTGTATTTTCTGGAGTTCTTTGTAATCGAGTTTTGAAATAAAGGTTGTTTATATATTTATATTAAACTTAGTACAATAAACAAATGTTAATTATGTAAAAAAAAAAAAAAAATGCTAATCATCATTATTATTTCCTATAAGCCCCATTTTCCACCTGACTCTTGTGCGCATGCGCGAACCCCCCTGCGTTTCACTCCGGAGCGCTTGACTTCTAACACGCACGTGCGCGCCTCGTGTCCGTGAAAAGCCAGTTTCCCAGTGGGCGTGTCCCCAGCGCTGCGGTACCGTCTTTACACACATTTGTGCGATCCAGCGCTTTTTATCACAAACGATTCTTCTCCTTATTTTGGGGGCATTTATCATCCCCCAACCACTTGTCGTTAAACAGACATCTTCCCATAATTATCAACGCTTTCTAGCGCCCGCGTAAGCTACCTGCGCATCTCTCACTCTTCACACCACACCACACTTCCTCCAGTAGCCTCCTAACGTTAGTTCTTGATCTACGGAATGCATAGAAGACGCACAGAACCAATGCTGCCCCCAAAAGGTGCGCTGGTCACTTTTAAAATTATAGTTAAAAAAATACCCCAAACCGGATGGAGACATTTCACTCGTTCAGGGGGCGTTGTGGCTCGGGTGGAGGGGGCGTTGTGGCTCGGGTGGAGGGGGCGTTGTGGCTCGGGTGGAGGGGGCGCCGTGCTGTGGATCCGGGGACCCGGGTTCGATTCTGACCCGAGGTCGTTTCTCTCTCCGTCTCTCTCTCCCACTCATTTCCTGTCTCTACACTGTCCTATCCAATTTAAAAAAAAAAAGGTGAAAAAAACCCCCAAAAAACTTAAAAAAAAAAAATTTCACTCATTCGGTCCAATATTAAATTTAATACCTCCCTTTCGAAAATTCCAGTCATTCCAAACAATTTAAGACATTTTTAGGCCTTGAAAACCGAAAGTTGTATTTAAGACTTTAAGACATTTTAAGGACCCGCGGGAACCCTGGAGTGGCTGGTTGGTGTAGCCCAGTCAATGTATGCTAATGCAAAGAGCAGAGTTCGCATTAATAACTCCTTCAGTGAAGATTTTGATATCCAAGTTGGTGTTCACCAAGGCTCTATTTTAAGTCCACTGATGTTTGTCATCGTCATGGAGGCTTTATCCTGCGAATTTTGGACTGGCTGCCCTTGGGAGTTGCTATACGCAGATGACCTAGTTCTAGCATCAGACTCCCTAGATGACCTTCCAGAGAGGCTGCGTCTCTGGAAGTCTGGGCTTGAGGCAAAAGGGTTGTGGGTAAATATGGCCAAGGTCAAGCTAATGATATCAAGCCCCCACCTAGGCTCTTTGAAGGACTCTGGCAAGCACCCTCGTGGTGTTTATAGAAAAGCAATTGGTGTGAACACTGCTGTAAGTGCTGGGTTCACTCCGGACCCTGACTTCAAAGGCAGCTGTTGCCTTGGCATGGCCTGCCCCATCAATGGCAGACCCATCGGCCATGTGCTAGAGGTGGTAGACTCCTCCTGTTACCTGGGAGACTCAATCTCAGCTGGAGGTGGCTGTGAGGCTGCGACCATCACTCAGGTAAGAACTGCCTGGGGTAAATTCCGTAAACTTCTACCCATCCTGACAAGCAAAAGCCTTTCCATGAGAACCCGAGGCAGCATTTATAACATCTGTGTGAGAGGCGCAATGCTATATGCCAGCGAGTGCTGGGCCCTGAAGAAGGCCGACTTTTGTAGACTGCAAAGGAACGAGCAATCAATGTCAGGTGGATTTGCGGAGTGAGAGAAGACAATGACGTCCCAACCTCTTCCCTGCTTGAGTGGCTTGAAATTGCGGACCTGAAGACAGCCATTTCAGGCAGACGTCTAAGATGATTTGGACATGTGCAACGCAGCAATTTGTGGATTTGCCAAGGTGACCAGCCTTAGCGTGCCTAGGGGCAGGCCATGGAAAACCTGGGCAGCGGTCATCTGGAGTGACCTCAGTGAATACAAGCTGGAGGCCTCCGACACATTGGATAGACAGAGATGGAAAAGAAAAACCAAAATTGCCATACAACATCGTACCTGCCTCCCGGGGGAGAAACCGACATAAAACCGGATAGTAGTAAGACATCTTTATTCAGTTTGTAGATTTGTGTATAATATTATTCCCCTATAATTTGATGCAACAAGAAGTCATGCAACATGAAGTCTGATGAATATTTCTACAAGAAGTTTAAAAAGAAGCTTCACAAAGCCATGTCTGGTAAAAGGCTGATTTGCCATTCTTCTGTTACACACAAAAGAGATAATGTTACTGGGTAAACATTGAGTATCATGTTTGCAATCCTGCAGCCCCAGTGCCATTTATCATACAGCGTAAATCTTTGTATCTTAAAACTACTAGCTGTGGTTGGTGAGCTAAAAAAATCTGTGATAAGTCTCAGTTACCTTGCTGTACTAGCAGGCCACAGTCTGGGTCATGAGCGAGCTGCAGCAGGATCTCCTCCACGTCACGGTTCTTCCCTGGAGGATCCACCAGCCTTGTGATCTGCTGCTGCAGAGTGCGAGGCAGAGCCATCAGCTGGGTAAACTGGCCCCCTGGACTTTTATCAACCTACAGGAAAACAGGTTCACAGCACACAAACACTGATTTTCAGAAATCTACAGACATTATTCTACAATCCCGATTCCAAAAAAGTTGGGACAAAGTACAAATTGTAAATAAAAACGGAATGCAATAATTTACAAATCTCAAAAACTGATATTGTATTCACAATAGAACATAGACAACACATCAAATGTTGAAAGTGAGACATTTTGAAATTTCATGCCAAATATTGGCTCATTTGAAATTTCATGACAGCAACACATCTCAAAGTTGGGACAGGGGCAATAAGAGGCTGGAAAAGTTAAAGGTACAAAAAAGGAACAGCTGGAGGACCAAATTGCAACTCATTAGGTCAATTGGCAATAGGTCATTAACATGACTGGGTATAAAAAGAGCATCTTGGAGTGGCAGCAGCTCTCAGAAGTAAAGATGGGAAGAGGATCACCAATCCCCCTAATTCTGCCCCGACAAATAGTGGAGCAATATCAGAAAGGAGTTCGACAGTGTAAAATTGCAAAGAGTTTGAACATATCATCTACAGTGCATAATATCATCAAAAGATTCAGAGAATCTGGAAGAATCTCTGTGCATAAGGGTCAAGGCCGGAAAACCATACTGGGTGCCCGTGATCTTCGGGCCCTTAGACGGCACTGCATCACATACAGGCATGCTTCTGTATTGGAAATCACAAAATGGGCTCAGGAATATTTCCAGAGAACATTATCTGTGAACACAATTCACCGTGCCATCCGCCGTTGCCAGCTAAAACTCCATAGTTCAAAGAAGAAGCCGTATCTAAACATGATCCAGAAGCGCAGACGTCTTCTCTGGGCCAAAGCTCATTTAAAATGGACTGTGGCAAAGTGGAAAACTGTTCTGTGGTCAGACGAATCAAAATGTGAAGTTCTTTATGGAAATCAGGGACGCCGTGTCATTCGGACTAAAGAGGAGAAGGACGACCCAAGTTATCATCAGCGCTCGGTTCAGAAGCCTGCATCTCTGATGGTATGGGGTTACATTAGTGCGTGTGGCATGGGCAGCTTACACATCTGGAAAGACACCATCAATGCTGAAAGGTATATCCAGGTTCTAGAGCAACATATGCTCCCATCCAGACGACGTCTCTTTCAGGGAGGACCTTGCATTTTCCAACATGACAATGCCAAACCACATACTGCATCAATTACAGCATCATGGCTGCGTAGAAGAAGGGTCCGGGTACTGAACTGGCCAGCCTGCAGTCCAGATCTTTCACCCATAGAAAACATTTGGCGCATCATAAAACGGAAGATACGACTAAAAAGACCTAAGACAGTTGAGCAGCTAGAATCCTACATTAGACAAGAATGGGTTAACATTCCTATCCCTAAACTTGAGCAACTTGTCTCCTCAGTCCCCAGACGTTTACAGACTGCTGTAAAGAGAAAAGGGGATGTCTCACAGTGGTAAACATGGCCTTGTCCCAACTTTTTTGAGATGTGTTGTTGTCATGAAATTTAAAATCACCTAATTTTTCTCTTTAAATGATACATTTTCTCAGTTTAAACATTTGATATGTCATCTATGTTCTATTCTGAATAAAATATGGAATTTTGAAACTTCCACATCATTGCATTCCGTTTTGATTTACAATTTGTACTTTGTCCCAACTTTTTTGGAATCCGGGTTGTAAGAACATGAGTATAGTAGTTGACCTGTCTGCCTTTTGTCAGAGCTGCAGTTATAGAAAATTAAACAACAACAACGCGATATAAAAACAGTCAACGCCTTAAAATCATTCATTCAAATCTACAACTTATAAGACGCAATGAGCCACACATCCCCCGTATTTACAGACATGAAAGCATAAATGTGCAGCTCATCCTTCTAAGCACAGATGTGTTTTGGGCTGAGAGGTACGAGACTGCATCCACGCTTCGGTAGAAACCTACAAACCTTTCAGCATTTTGTCCTGGACGATCAAAGTTATAAGCTCTTGGCAATGGCAACATGACTCTGGGCATGTTGAAGCAACTTTAATGCTCTTAATATGATGAAATTTCACTTGGCACAGAGTTGGGAACAGTTAGTACCATACCTAAGTCTTACAGGGCAGAGACATGCAATAATGACAGGACTGTAAACAAGTCTGTCCATCAGATTTAAAGAAATCGAGGGGGAAGATCTAATGTGTAAAGTCATAAAAGAGGTAGCATCTTAGTAAGTGACGATACAGAACTGTTTGAATCTGAAATATACAAACAGCATTAAATGAGTTAATTAAGTAATAAAAATAATGCCATGTTTCAGGGGCAAGAATGGATACAACTTTAAGGAAAACGTGGTGAGACTGACAGGCATAGAGGCCCCAGCTTCATTAACCGAGGCTGACAGGCATAGCGGCCATGCTTCATTAACCAAGACTGACAGGCATAGCGGCCATGCTTCCTGAACTGAGACTGACAGGCATAGCGGCCATGCTTCATTAACCGAGACTGACAGGCATAGCGGCCATGCTTCATTAACCGAGACTGACCGGCATAGCGGCCATGCTTCATGAACCGAGACTGACAGGCATAGCGGCCATGCTTCATGAACCGAGACTGACAGGCATAGCGGCCATGCTTCATGAACCGAGACTGACAGGCATAGCGGCCATGCTTCATTAACCGAGACTGACCGGCATAGCGGCCATGCTTCATTAACCGAGACTGACCGGCATAGCGGCCATGCTTCATTAACCAAGACTGACCGGCATAGCGGCCATGCTTCATTAACCAAGACTGACCGGCATAGCGGCCATGCTTCATTAACCAAGACTGACCGGCATAGCGGCCATGCTTCCTGAACTGAGACTGACAGGCATAGCGGCCATGCTTCATTAACCAAGACTGACAGGCATAGCGGCCATGCTTCATTAACCAAGACTGACCGGCATAGCGGCCATGCTTCATTAACCGAGACTGACAGGCATAGCGGCCATGCTTCATTAACCAAGACTGACCGGCATAGCGGCCATGCTTCATTAACCGAGACTGACAGGCATAGCGGCCATGCTTCATGAACCGAGACTGACAGGCATAGCGGCCATGCTTCATGAACCGAGACTGACAGGCATAGCGGCCATGCTTCATTAACCGAGACTGATGGGCATAGCGGCCATGCTTCATTAACCAAGACTGACCGGCATAGCGGCCATGCTTCATTAACCAAGACTGACCGGCATAGCGGCCATGCTTCCTGAACTGAGACTGACAGGCATAGCGGCCATGCTTCATTAACCAAGACTGACAGGCATAGCGGCCATGCTTCATTAACCAAGACTGACCGGCATAGCGGCCATGCTTCATTAACCGAGACTGACAGGCATAGCGGCCATGCTTCATTAACCGAGACTGACAGGCATAGCGGCCATGCTTCATGAACCGAGACTGACAGGCATAGCGGCCATGCTTCATGAACTGAGACTGATGGGCATAGTGGCCATGCTTCATTAACCAAGACTGGCAGGCATAGCGGCCACGCTTCATTAACCGGGACTGACAGGTACAGAGGCCACGCTTCATTAACCTAGACTGACGGGCACAGTGGCCATGCTTCATTATCCGAGGCTGACCGGCATAGGGGCCATGCTTCATTAACTGAGACTGACGGGCATAGGGGCCATGCTTCATTAACCGAGACTGACAGCCATAGAGGCCACGCCTCAGTAACTGGAACTACAAGCGCCTTCATAATTCTGTGCCACCTCATTGCATTTATTTATCCATCTATCTATCCATCTATCTATCTGCTTTAACCAGCACAAGTTAAACTGTAATTTGTGAAGAATGTGTTAACATAATTTTGAAATAACTGCACCTAAAACAGAGTTTGCCTCACACTAGAATCAGCCTTTCCAGGAAGTGTTTCGTGTAAACCATCATCTTACGAGATGGACGGATGCAAACAATACCAAACGATAAAAATGTTCTATACTGCATACTAGACTGAAAAATACCATGAGGAATATTGTGTAATGCATAATACTACCTCAAGATTTAACTTGATAACTAGCACCTCCTGGTGGACAGAAACTACAAAGAAATGTTTTAAACCTGAATTCCAGTCTCACCTCCAGCTTCCCCTGCTGTGGCTTGTAAACCACCTGTGGACATTCTTGGAGAATATTATTATACAAGATCCGGAAGTGCTCCATGCTGTCCTTCACTATGTTGGAAACTTTGGATTTATCTTCGCCGATCACCATCCTGAAATCCCCTAAAATAAGACATTGCATACGTCACAGGAGGCACTTCAGGATTAAACAGCCCTGATTCTATGATGATAAAATTAAAGCATTTCGGAATCCTGAGTGGTGCAACAGAAAAGCGTTCGCCCCATCATTCGAACCCTGTGGATGCTACAGCCATTTGTGGCCAGGATGGTCATGGTCTCAGGGAGGGAAGGGTGACTTTCTCCCCCTCCCCTTTCAATCACAGTGACACTAGCCAATCACAGGCCTCTGTGAGCTCATGCGTGCAGAGGTGGGTAGACAGTGCTTTCCTCAGCGTGTTACACACACAGTTCAAAAAGATGTGGTCAGCTGGGTTCATGTGTCTTGGAGGAAGCGCATGATGGTCTCCGCCCTCCCTGATTAGTCGCAGTCATGTGATGGGGAGAGCTGTTTTGTGTTAGCCATGATTAAAATTGGAGAGAAAAAAAAAGAATTAAAAGCATGTCGACTAAAAGCATGCCTGCATTTTGAAAAGTGCTTTTCTGTAATTATAATAAATATAATTTCTTTAGATGGGACATGGTTCCTGGCATCACTGGCTAGGTTTACATGGAGCCTAATTATCCAATTATAATCAGTTTAAAACCCCAAAATGAACAAAAATACTTCATATAAAACACCTCAATCAGAATAAATAAAAAAAAAGACCAAACTGACTGAAATTTCAATCGGTTTCAGAAGGGTAGTTTAAACCTTTGCAATAAACCAATCAAAAGAAAATATGCACCATATTTGTGCGCATATGTGCAATACCTCTCCGGCTGGACTTTTTTTTTTTCCCCATATCATTTTTTTTTTTTAAATATTTGTATATGTAAATACTTAATTTTAAATTTATCTAGAAGTTTTCTCTATTTTCTATTCTCCGTTTATCCTGTAATGATGCTGCTGGAATTTTAATTTCCCCGAGGGAACCCTCCCAAAGGGATCAATAAAGTTCTATCTTATCTAATCTAAACCCCCAGGCGGAATGCCTTCTGCACCTGTAACCTTCTTCACACATTCTGTTCATCCAGGAGCTTTGTGTATAGTCTCGCTGTAACAGTGTGTACAACGTCAAATACTACTTCCAAAAGTGAATGGCAAAAATATGTGAACCTATCCTCAGTATCTGGTATGATCCCCTGTTCAGTAATAACTGCAACTAAACAATTCCAATAACTGCAAAAAATTTTTAAATAAATAAAGTTAAAAAAAAATAAGAAGGTGCGCTCAAGGACTATTAGTACTTCGTAGGGTTGTGCATCTCTGGTCTGTGGCGATATGATACGCATCTTGATACACTGCCAATGATCCGATGCATTAAAGATACATAAGCAGCAACTACCGATGCGATACAATTCGCCCCCAATTGCGATGCAGTGATTCAACACAGTGTGACTCAATGCGATGCAACGATGCAAAGGAATGCTGCTATGCAATTCAATGAGTTTGAGGATTTATTAACTGAATAAAACTGACCTTTCACAAACAGGCCTTGTTTCACAAGTCCTGTACACAAGTGTCCTCTATCTTTGTCAAGTTGACAGTACAGTACACTTTAATAACACCTGGCTCAAAATTAAGGATGCTTAAGATCAGTGTTGTAGTTGAGTCACTAACACTATGTTCACCAGGGCTTTGAACCGGAATTTTTTTCCTATTGGTTCGTTCCGAACAGAAACGGAATTTTAACATTTCCGGTTTTGGGTTCCACCATTAAATAGACGTTCCCGAACCGGTTAGAACAAAAAAATTTCGTTCCCGGAACGGTTAATTACGTTCCCTGTCAGCTGTTTAACAAATGGCTATAAAATTATGTCTCTGTCTCATCCAGCTTAAGCCAAATGTAGGCTAATTCTATTACAACCTTCATTAAATAAGACAAGAAATAATTCAAAACAATTATTATTTCAAATGTTGGTGATTTGGATTCTCAGTATGTCTTCCCATCTACACAAACAGAAAAAGTGCCAAAAATGAAAGATAATTCGTTTAGTGTGTTACCAAAGGCTAGTCAGGCCCTATAGAGGGCTACCGCATGACGTCACCGCGCCGCGAGATTTTGTTAGGCGCCATATTGGAAGACCAAGTACACATCTATGCAAGTACATACATACATAAAACAAACTACAGCTGAAATGTAGCCAGGGCCGGTTCTGCCCTAATCTGGACCCGGGTGCAACATCGCGCAACCCCCCCCCCAAAAAAAACACCAGTCTAAATCAGGACAACCATCACATAACTATAACATTTTATATCAACTATTTTAACTAAATGGGCTATAATAAATAAGCCTGCAGGCAGCCACGGCGGGCTGCCTCAGAAAAGTAACCATTTGTCCTACCTTAAAACTCGTTTTGCATTTTCTGCCTCCTTTTTTGTATTTTCGACCCTCCGTTTATTTTCTTTCCTTTTCTGAAAACCCGATTTGTGTCCAGACATTTTGTTCTGCTACCAACGAACTAACTCGTCAGGTCTCGTCTCTCAAGCCCGCGATGATTCCCGTGGGAAGGGCAACAATTGATACATTTTTACAAACAGCCAATAAACAGCCAATAGGGAGGTTGCATCGTTCAGGCTCTTCTTTGCTCAGGCACTCAGTAATGCACTTACTCACTAGTAGTCCACCTTCCCGCTCTCTCCATTCAGTCAGCGAACATCACACAGGAAGTGAACCCCAGCGGGTCATAGAAACTTGCGCAGGAGAAGAATGACTATTTGTAGGCTACAGAAACTTTGAGGAACAAAATAAAAACCGGTAACCATTATTTTTAATAAGCGTTTCTGTTCCGGAACATAAAAAATAAAGTTTCTGGTTTCGTTTCTGTTCCATGTGAAATAGAAAAAGTTCCCGGTTTTCGTTTTCGTTCCTTGAACCGGTTCAAAGCCCTGATGTTCACACTGCAGGCTGAAGTGACTCAAATCCGATTTTTTCGCCCATATGTGACCTGTATCCGATCTTTTATTGACAATATGAACGACACAGATCTGATTTTTTCAAATCCGACCCAGGCCATTTGGATATGTGGTCCTAATTCCGATTCCTATCCGATCTTTTCATACGTGACTTCAGTCTGAACCGCCAGGTCGCATTCATCCGACTTACACGTCATCAACAAGCCACAAACGTCACTATTCTGCGCTGAAGTAGGCGGCGGGTCTCTCAAAAAAAGTTACAACAACATGGCTTTGATGTTCCTTTGAACGGAGGTTGCAGTCACTACCCCGCAGAACGCCTGAGCCAAAACCCTTGCCCTCTTCCTTCTCAACCTCCTCCTTAACATCAGGCTATTGTGCATGTTCTGGCTCCGTCGCAACAACAACTGCATCATCGCCAGGTACTCCATGCTGGCTACTGTCATACACAGGAAACTTGAGGTTACTTCCATAAACACTGGCCATGCTCACTGCGTGTAACGTCGTCGTATCCTGCAATGCGCATGCGGAACACTTTTAGGTCGCTTTTCGTTCATACTGAGGATCACATACAAGTCGCATATATTTGTTAATGTGAACGACCTCACAAAAAAATCGGAATTGAGCATTAAGCCTTGCAGTGTGAACGTAGTGTAAACCTCGAGTCCGAGTCCAGTCTCGAGTCCAAGTCATTAAAGAAAATTTCGAGTTGAGTCCACTACTGAGCCGAGTCAAGTCCAAGACTCCAACTGCACCATTTGACGATGGCTGTTGCTGCCTTTATGTAAAAGCGTCTCTGCTACTGTGTTGGACTAACGTTACTGCTTGACATTTTAGTTAATAGGCTACAGATAAAAAGCTAGTTCATCAGTCAGCAAGCCCCGCCCACTATCGACAGGGCAAATAACATGAGAGAGGGTTAACACTAGCTAGTTCATCAGTCAGCAAGCCCCGCTATCAACAGGGCAATGAACATAGCGTGTCACTTTCTTCTCTGGGTGGAGTCTTACCAAATGACGATTGAAGTTCGAGGTTGTCCCCGTCGTCTCCTCGATAGTTCTTCTACATATGGAACACATAGCAGTGCATTTTTTCCCCCCACTGCACGAGAAGTCTGTATAAGCAAAACGGACAATCCTAGGGGCTTCTCTCCACGCATTTTAGTGCCGTTAACGTTAGTTTGTTCCTGAACATGATGTATGAACAGGTGAATGTGCATTCTCTTGCACAAAATTAGTATAAAAATTAATGTCGATATAAATATCTTATGCCAAATGGTATGTTACAAAAAATAAAGAAAAAAAAAAATCAGAATGGTTAGCACCGTCACCTCACAGCAAGAAGGTTCTGGGTTTGAGCCCAGTGGCCAATGAGGGCCTTTCTGTGTGGAGTTTGCATGTTCTCCCCGTGTCCGCGTGGGTTTCCTCCGGGTGCTCCGGTTTCCCCCACAGTCCAAAGACATGCAGGTTAGGCTAATTGATGGCTCTAAATTGACCGTAGGTGTGAATGTGAATGGTTGTTTGTCTCTATTACCCTGTCCACACTAGGGATTTTGTACCAATACGAAACTACTTTCGTACCGCAACACCTGTCCACACTAGCAACTATACCGGTACTGTAGCGGTATAACTGTATCGGAACGAAACCCACAAATGTATGGGTTTCGTACCAGTACAGTATCGGTACTGTAGCGCTTTGCTGTAGTGTGGACAGATGAAGCGGCTCTGTATCGATACAAATATAATGCGCATGCACAAAGTCACACACCTCAATCGATGTCTTCGCTGAATAAAATAGTGAAGAACGGAGTTTCGTTTGTTTCTTTCTCAACTGCCTCGCGCGTTTTATACGATTCGACTGAATAAATGACCACCAGAAATACAGACTGTACATTGACAACAAAAAGCACACACACGTTGTTTCATCCGCCATATATTCTCAGAAGGAAGTTACTCGGTAACCACGGAAACATTTCGCGCACGCACATTTCAACTACTGTGAAAGAAAACCGCAAACATTTCTCGCTAGTGTGGACAGATGCACTAAACTGTACCAGTATACTTTGTATCGATACAGTTATACCACTATCGTACTGGTATAAGTGTGAACACAGCATATGTGTCAGTCCTGTGATGACTTGTCCAGGGTGTACCCCGCCTCTCGCCCATATTCAGCTGGGATAGGCTCCAGCTTGCCTGCGACCCTACACAGAATAAGCGGCTACAGATAATGGATGGATGGATTTTATAGATGCAAAGACATAAAAACCGATTCGATCCCAAAATTGCATCTGTTCACAGCTGCTCTATCGATACACTCGCATCCTGCCCGCACGCGTCTGTGTATCAATATGAATTGGTTAACCTTCCCATAGAGTACTTTGTGTTCTAAATACTTTCTGGAATGTTGAAATACAATTTTCTCCCATTCACTTTTTGGGGTAATTTTAAAATGCTATACTTGAGGAATTCTAATGGCATGTAGGAGTGTAAAAAAAAAATGCAAAGGATGGAACAGCCACAAACATCACCTTGTTGGTTTATATTTACATAGAAGAAGTAGTTAGATACAAGTAAGGAATCCATCCTTGTTGCAAAACCCACTTAAACTGCCATAAGCATGCTCTCTGTAATACAACACTGAGGTCTGAAAGAGAAACTGGCTCAAGAACTAGCAGACTCCAGTTTGAGTAAGAAGAATAAAATGGGTTATTTTAGTCACCGGAGTAAGAGAGTCCAGCAATGTTGAGGAACAGCTCTTCTTCTGAGAAACTCTCTGGAAGCATGAGGAAGGAGGCGATGACTGCACTCTTCAGATTCGCCACCAGAGCAGCTCGCAGCTTCGTGTTTTCCTTCTGCACCAGAATCCGCACCTGAGGGAAACCAAGCACAGCATATAAGAGTGATTCTATACAAGTGTGGAGTAAGAGCGTATCAGGAAATGCTAAACAAATTATGACGCATGGGATCCACGATGAGCTAGAAGGATACTCCGAGAGCGCAAACCTTCACCGAGGAGGTTCACCTAGGTGAACCTTCACCAATCGACTCTTCTACTGCAACCACTTTATATGTCTGGATACATTTTCAAAACTACTAGGAATTATGTGCCTACATGTGTTTCCGAGACCATTACTGGTACTCATGAATGTAGATTGTGATATGGCGTCATTGTATTTCTACACTGGTTATGTTTTGTCACCACGGAACTTTACTGCCATCTACTGGATTTTAAGATGTATGGCATTTTTGAGTTCAGAAATCGGGCCAAATGCCATAACTGCAAAGTTAGTGAAAGTCAAACTAAAGTTTGTGGATCTGGTCCAAAATTTAACGGGTTGTTCTTTGGCCCAAGCTATACCTTTCCACCAAGTTTCATGGAAATCAGGTTGGTAAGTTTTGTGCAATCCTGCTTATAGTCAGACCAACAGTCTGCACTGAAAGCAAAATTTAGAAACTGTACCAGCTTGAACCGACTGTCTGTATTTTCAAACCAAATTGACCCCCCAGCCAGAATTTCTTCCTATCAAATTGGACAATTAAATAAATGGAGAAATTCTTACAGGTTTGTGCAGTCTGCCTGCTATATACATGGTTTTCCAGTGAAGCAAGTCGTCGATCAGGGCATCCGTGCTGATGATACCATACTTGATGAGCTGCAAAGGAACATATTACATACAGTTTTACAACATGACTTACAGATGTGCTGTTGCTCAACACCTCAGATATGCACAACACAATCAGCCCCTGACGATCGTGCCGGTCCTCACCTCAAAAGCACACCAGTGTTAATCTTCACTGCTCTTTTGGGTGGTGGGGGTTAAGATGCATCAGTGAAATACTGAGGATAAACCACACATGTTAGGTTTTGATCTGTCTGTACTGAAGGAGGTTGAATTGACAAAGTATGCCACCTAAGAGATGCAACCACATGTGAAGCTCTGCTGCAAATGTGTCTAGCATCTGTTTCAAGTCCTGGTTTTTACTTTACAACAGAGTATTCTGCTTCAAAAGAGACAAATGTTTTCTTTAAAAAGCATTTACAACCTCATCATATGGCGAGTGGTTTCCGAAGAGGACATTTCTGATGGACAAAGGATGCTATCGGAGGTGTACCGTACAAACACAAAAAAAAGTAACTTCCATTTAAATATCTTTCCATTTTGAATGAAAAGTTCTCTATGTGTCCCAAAGTAAAACCTTGTTAGTGCTAAAAAATGCAATTCTGAAATTAACCAGTGCAATCTAAATGTAATAATTAAAGTAGAATTAAATGAAATGACTGCAAGGTCAAAACTGAACCCACATTTGACTTCTTATATGTTCATAAAACTTATAAGAGACATTAGTGACGTAGGTAGGGCGGGTGTGTGTCCCTGTAAAACTCCAGCATGTATATACTGTACACCGGACTGTTAGGTTTTGATCGGTCTGTACCGAAGGAGGTTGAGAAAATATGATCTAGGAAAGTAGACCACTGCCGCTTAAGAGATTCTGTTGCACAGATCGATCCGGTCAGACACAGCTGCTCAGAGATGTTTCTCAGTTTATTGTTGGACAAACATGAGTAGATATTCCCATTCAAGAGTGTGTTGTAGCTATGTGACTGGACGATGATGATGTGATTGACAAAGCTATCTACGTAGTATACCGTAAATGGGTGATGAAGCATTACATCACTGGCTTAGAGTACACTACTCTATGAAAGAAGAGAGACATTATGTACCATTATATCACCCATCAGGATCATCGTCTTATGAAAAGAAGAAAAACATCACCGGTCAACATAACCTTCATTAAGCAGAGAGCAGAATGTGCACGCGAAGATAAATCTCAAGGATTTAACTAACCCAAAACAAGTAGCAATTAAGCCTGTACCAGTTTCAAGCATGCCAAACATATATTTTTATCAACATATCAACCACATCCTGATTTCTGAGCAGAAACAAATAATGAAATTTAAAAAAGGCTTTAAATGACTTACTGACCCTTTCCTCTGAGGGTACGAGGGTGTTGTAGTACACTCCAGCTCCATACTCATTCTGAATGCTGCTGATGTGCTTTGGACCAAGATATTTTAGAAAAGAGTAGTGTTTCCTGTTGTCTATTAAGTTCATGGTGTGCCAAGTGACGGGGTCGTCCACAGCAAACACAAAGTCCAGCATGTTATTCTGCAAACACAAATATACAGTGATGCTTAAAAGTTTGTGAACCGTTTAGAATTTTCTATAATTTCTGCATAAATATGACCTAAAAACAACATCAGATTTTCACACAAGTCCTAAAAGTAGATAAAGAGAACCCAGTTAAACAAATGAAACAAAAATATATTACTCTTGGTCATTTACTTATTGAGGAAAATGATCCAATATTACATATCTGTGAGTGGCAAAAGTATGTGAACCTCTAGGATGAGCAGTTCGTTTGAAGGTGAAATTAGAGTCAGGTGTTTTCAATCAGTGGGATGACAGTCAGGTGTGAGTGGGCACCCTGTTTTATTTAAAGAACAGGGATCTATCAAAGTCTGATCTTCACAACACATGTTTGTGGAAGTGTATCATGGCAAGAACAAAGGAGATTTCTGAGGACCTCGGAAAAAGCATTGTTGATGCTCATCAGGCTGGAAAAGGTTACAAAACCATCTCTAAAGAGTTTGGACTCCACCAATCCACAGTCAGACAGATTGTGTACAAATGGATGAAATTCAAGACCATTGTTACCCTCCCCAGGAGTGGTCGACCAACAAAGATCACTCCAAGAGCAAGACGTGTAATAGTCGGTGAGGTCACAAAGGACCCCAGGGTAACTTCTAAGCAACTGAAGGCCTTACTCACATTGGCTAATGTTCATGAGTCCACCACCAGGAGAACACTGAACAACAATGGTGTGCATGGCAGGGTTGCAAGGAGAAAGCCACTGCTCTCCAAAAAGAACATTGCTGCTCGTCTGCAGTTTGCTAAAGATCACATGGACAAGCCAGAAGGCTATTGGAAAAACGTTTTGTGGATGGATGAGACCGAGATGGAACTTTTTGGTTTAAATGAGAAGTTATGTTTGGAGAAAGGAAAACACTGCATTCCAGCATAAGAACCTTATCCCATCTGTGAAACATGGTGGTGGTAGTATCATGGTTTGGACCTGTTTTGCTGCATCTGGGCCAGGACGGCTTGCCATCATTGATGGAACAATGAATTCTGAATTATACCAGCGAATTCTAAAGGAAAATGTCAGGACATCTGTCCATGAACTGAATCTCAAGAGAAGGTGGGTCATGCAGCAAGACAATGACCCTAAGCACACAAGTCGTTCTACCAAAGAATGGTTAAAGAAGAATAAAGTTAATGTTTTGGAATGGCCAAGTCAAAGTCCTGACCTTAATCCAATCAAAATGTTGTGGAAGGACCTGAAGCGAGCAGCTCATGTGAGGAAACTCACCAACATCCCAGAGTTGAAGCTGTTCTGTACGGAGAAATGGGCTAAAATTCCTCCAAGCCGGTGTGCAGGACTGATCAACAGTTACCGGAAACGTTTAGTTGCAGTTATTGCTGCACAAGGGGGTCACACCAGATACTGAAAGCAAATGTTCACATACTTTTGCCACTCACAGATATGTAATATTGGATCATTTTCCTCACTAAATAAATGACCAAGTGTAATATTTTTGTCTTATTTGTTTAACTGGGTTCTCTTTATCTACTTTTAGGACTTGTGTGAAAATCTGATGATGTTTTCGGTCATATTTATGCAGAAATATAGAAAATTCTAAAGGGTTCACAAACTTTCAAGCACCACTGTAAGCACAAGTCATGTTCTTTCAACAATATGCAGCTGTTCCAGTTTTTATTTCGCTTCCAAATTTTATTATGGCATGAAACAACTAAACTATTTCAGAAATACAAAATGAATTAATTTCATCAATCTTACCCGCATCTGACCTTGGTTTGTCCCAGCCTGTTTAAATACTCCAGATCCATAGGCAAAAGCTAAGCTAATGTCTTGTGGAAACTGGGACAGAATCCTCCGATAAAACACACTCGTGTTTTGTAACGCCGTAAGCGCCATGTTAGAATAAATATTTAATTCTCCATGCTCTTTTTAAAACCGCGAAATTAATTTCGCCCATAGTTTCAATTATTAGCTAATGCAACTTCCACACTAACAGTCCTTCATATTTTTCGTCCATATGAGACAGCTGGTTAGCGGAACTTAGCCGAGGTTCAATCCCAAATGCCTTTCACTATATTTAGTGCACTACCTGGCCTGGAGGAGCCGTCACTTCATGTCCTATAGCTATAGAGCTAGTGACCGAGTATAGGGAATAGAAAGCTATTCGAGATTCGGCTCATTTCATAGCATCAGCTTGTTGTTATTATAAGTAGTTATTATCAAACTGGAGCTGTTTATAAGAATTCATAATAACAATGATAATAAAAATATTTTCAGAGACAAATTTAATAATACAATCTCTCAAACTAATAGATTAAACTTTTAAATGTGCCTTTTGAGATAAATGTCGCTATGACACGGAAGCAGTCTGTTCACAGCCGGAAAGGCCCACTGAGCTCTGTATCAAATCTGGAAGTTCATAGGCTAGTCAGAGTGAAGCCATCTGGCCGCCATCTTACCACTCACATCGCGTGTATTTGCCTTGTGTTAAACCATCATGTCCAATCAAATTTGCCCCAAGAAAAGTATCTCCTGCCTTTTTTCCCCTTTTCATTACCTCCTCTTATTTTCTCAACTTTACCCACATTCCTTACATTTTTTTGAACAGCCCTTTTACTACTATAATTATTTTTACAGATATTTAAAATATAATTTTATTTTACAGATATAAACTGGCACGGTGGTGTAGTGGTTAGCGCTGTCGCCTCACAGCAAGAAGGTCCTGGGTTCGAGCCCTGTGGCCGGCGAGGGCCTTTCTGTGTGGAGTTTGCATGTTCTCCCCGTGTCCGCGTGGGTTTCCTCCGGGTGCTCCGGTTTCCCCCACAGTCCAAAGACATGCAGGTTAGGTTAACTGGTGACTCTAAATTGACCGTAGGTGTGAATGTGAGTGTGAATGGTTGTCTGTGTCTATGTGTCAGCCCTGTGATGACCTGGCGACTTGTCCAGGGTGTACCCCACCTTTCGCCCGTAGTCAGCTGGGATAGGCTCCAGCTTGCCTGTGACCCTGTAGAACAGGATAAAGCGGCTAGAGATAATGAGACGAGAGATGAGATATAAACTGTCACGGTGGTGTAGTGGTTAGCACTGTCGCCTCACAGCAAGAAGATCCTGGGTTCGAGCCCAGCGGCCAACAAGGGCCTTTCTGTGTGGAATTTGCATGCTCTCCCCATGTTCACGTGGGTTTCCTCTGGGTGCTCTGGTTTCCCCCACAATCCAAAGACATGCAGGTTAGGTTAACTGGTGACTAAATTGACTGTAGGTGTGAATGTGAGTGTGAATGGTTGTCTGTGTCTATGTATCAGCCCTGTGGTGACTTGTCCAGTGTGTATCCCGCCTCTCGCCCATAGTCAGCTGGGATAGGCTCCGGCTTGCCTGCGACCCTGTAGGACAGGATAAGCAGCTACAGATAATGGATGGATATAAACTGGACTGATCACACGCACGCCCTGTACAAGAAAGGCCAGAGCAGACTCCACCTGCTGAGGAGGCTCAGGGCATTTGGAGTTCAGGGTCCACTTCTGAACTCTTTTTATGACTCTGTGGTGGCATCAGCTATATTCTATGGAGTTGTCTGTTGGGGAAGCAGTATCACAACAGCAGAGAGGAAAAAACTGAACAAACTGATTAGGAAGGCAGGATCTGTCCTGGGCTGTGCACTGGACTCAGTGGACGTAGTGGGGGAGAGGAGGATGTTGGCCAAGTTGTCATCCTTAATGGCGAACACCTCCCGTCCACTGCAGGAGACAGTAGCAGTACTGGGCAGCTCCTTCAGTGGGCAGCTCCTTCAGTGACCGGCTCCTCCATCTGCGGTATGTTAAGGAGAGATACAGCAGCTCCTTCCTCCCTACTGCTGTGAGACTGTACAACCGACACCTCACCAAGCACAGCACCAGTCACTCCTCACAATAATGAACAATACTGTCCAGATCACTTCTACATCCATAGAAACCCCTCTGAACGGATACTGTGTGCACTGACTATCAGCATCAGTACTTTACAGCAAACTGCTAGCTACACATGGTTAAAATGGCTCTTGTGCAATATACTGACTTACTTGTGCAATACTACCTGGGTAATACTGGTAATACTACCGGTGCAATACTTACATGTGCAGTTCCACCTTTGTAATACACTTATGATAACTGTATATCTGCAAACCTCTTAATTTATGCAAATTTGTTAATTTTTTATCTCTAAATTTGTAGTTTATTTCTTTTATATGTCCTTTTTTGGATACTTAGTACTTTTGCACTACTCCTTCACTGCCTTATCTTTTTCTCTTTATATATTTTGCTGCTGTAACAATGTAAATTTCCCCTTGTGAGATAATAAAAGGCTCTCTTATCTTATCTTATTTCAGTTTTTCTCTTATACAGTGTATCTTCCTCTTTTGTAGATTTCTTCTTCCTTTCTGTTATCAATCAATCAATCAATCAATCAATCAATCATACCAACACAAAGGCTGTACAATACTTCCTTTCTATTTAGGACAGTTGTTGAAGCAGGATTATTTTCTCATGTTAATTGCCATTTTCACTTCATTTCACACAGTCTTAACAGTATTTATTGGTCACATAATCCACTGTCATTTTAGACACAAACAATTCAATTTTGATGCTTTTTCTTTTTAAGACCACACAGTGTTTAGCAAAGGGGTAACCTTGGATCGCGGTCTTCAAGATCATATCTTCTGATGAGAAGTGTGTCTTCATCGTCTGTTTTATTTTCACCTGGACGTGGTCTAGAACTGGACACATGGAGAATTGGCATCTTATCCTGCAAATTGCAGTTTCTGAATGAATGCATCTGCAAAAGTCACCTTGCATAGCCATGAATGATTTCATTTTCCAATACATACATCATTCATAATTCTGATAAGAGTTGCATTTGTTTGTCACATTGTTTGCCAAGTTGTATTTCTCATTGCATTTGTTTACCACATTAAAGGTTATCACATTTGCTAAACACTGCGTGGTCTTAAAAGGAAAAAGCATTGAAATCGAATTCTTATCTCATCTCATTATCTCTAGCCGCTTTATCCTTCTACAGGGTCGCAGGCAAGCTGGAGCCTATCCCAGCTGACTACGGGCGAAAGGCGGGGTACACCCTGGACAAGTCACCAGGTCATCGCAGGGCTAACACATAGACACAGACAACCATTCACACTCACATTCACACCTACGGTCAATTTAGAGCCACCAATTAGCCTGGTGGCTCTGTTAGGACTGGGACTGTTTTGGCCTCTAGAGGCCGCTGTTATTTCCTTTTCTTGTCATGTTTGTTTTGGCCTCTAGAGGCCGCCACTGTTTCTGTGTTTTATGTTTGTTGTTTTCCATGTGTCTTGTGCCCCGCCTAGTCCTCATTAGTGTCATCTGTGTCCTATTTTAGTTTGTGTATTTATACCCCTGAGTTCAGTCCTCTTGTCACAGAGTCTTTGTGCTGTTATGTTTAGCTCCAGTTACCTCTGTTCCTATT
The DNA here is from genome assembly GCF_027579695.1 of Neoarius graeffei. Classification (NCBI taxonomy): domain Eukaryota; kingdom Metazoa; phylum Chordata; class Actinopteri; order Siluriformes; family Ariidae; genus Neoarius; species Neoarius graeffei. The sequence goes on from NC_083594.1 coordinate 22,629,736, forward strand.
TCCTTGCCTATGTCCTTGTGTTCTTTGTATTTTTGCTTTCTTTTGGACTTTGTGGATTTTGTTTTTGACTTTTTGGATCTTCTGAGCGTTTGGATTTTTACCCCTTCTTTTCTGGTTATTGGCTTTTGTATTTACTTTGAACTTTTGGATTTTTTTTATTTTTTCCCTTATATCTTCTGAGCGTTTTGGATTATACTTTTTGGATTTTTTGCGTGTAAATATTGTAAATAAACCTTTTGATACTTTTTCTACTTGAAATTTGAGTAGTAGACTTATAACACGACCACTGTTATTACAATTAATTATAAAGTGATCACAGGAACTTACATACATTATTCTTTACATACAACATGTTTCTTCAGACCATTAACACAAACCATATCATCAAAAAGGCCCAGTAAAGACTCAGGCAACTGAAGAAGTACCATCTCACAAAGCACGTGTTGGTCCAAAGCATTCATAGACATCATCCTCACATCATCTCTCACTGTCTAGTATAGGACCTCTGACAGTCCCAACAAGAAGAAACTGGAGTGGATTAAAGCCTCCAGCATAACTGGTTGTGACCTTCTCCCAGTCAACTCACTGTATATAAAGCACATCTTCAACCAGGCAGCTAAAACAGCCAGTGACTCTTCTCACCCAGCCCACCACCTCTTCCAGTTTGTATAATACATACAGGATGGAATAAAAACATGTCTTCTATTCCCTTCTCATGGGTTTCATTCATTTGGTTTGATAGCATACAATATTGTTAGCATATCGCTTATCCTACGTGTATTATGTCACTCTAACCAATAGAGATCGAGCGTTGAATATGGTTTATGATATTGCATGGTTGTCAAGACATGGCGTCGCACTTCGAAGACGTAAAACTTCTGTGCTAGCGAGTGACTGTGACAATTTGTAAACAAACATGTCCGCCAAGTTTGCTTTGTTAAATATGGAAGCTTTTGAGGGAATTTTGAAAGAGAAAGACACATTGAACACCCGAAAGGGATGTATAATAATAATAATAATAATAATAATAATAATAATGGCTTTTTTCGTGGTATATCAGATACATTCCATTCAGCTAGCATGATACTGAACTTGTCTTTGACTTGTTCAGTATCATGCTAGCTGAATGGAATATATCTGATATACAGTACCATGAAAAAAGCCAGCCATTATTATTTAAACATGTCACTCAGATCCACAATGTATTTTGTATGAAAAATGTGAGTTTTTAAGCATGAGAAGATAAACTTCAACTCTTCAAGCCAATGTGTGATTTTCTTTTTATTATTAAGATAAAATGACAATCAAAAACTATGCAAGTTAATCAAAACAATTCATCAATATCTTTACAGGTGAAGATATTGAAAAATATGTTATTTAATGTCCTGGATATAGTTCATCAGATTTTCACACAAGTCCTAAAAATTGATAAACAGAACCCAGTTAAACAAATGAGACAAAAATATTATACTTGGTCATTCATTTATTGAAGAAAATGATCCAATATTACATATCTGTGAGTGGCAAAAGGTTACAAAACCATCTCTAAAGAGTTTGGACTCCACCAATCCACAGTCAGACAGATTGTGTACAAATGGAGGAAATTCAAGGCCATTGTTACCCTCCCCAGGAGTGGTCGACCAACAAAGATCACTCCAAGAGCAAGGCGTGTAATAGTCGGTGAGGTCACAAAGGACCCCAGGGTAACTTCTAAGCAACTGAAGGCCTCTCTCACATTGGCTAATGTTAATGTCTCATGAGTCCACCATCAAGAGAACACTGAACAACAATGGTGTGCATGGCAGGATTGCAAGGAGAAAGCCACTGCTCTCCAAAAAGAACATTGCTGCTCGTCTGCAGTTTGCTAAAGATCACGTGGACAAGCCAGAAGACTATTGGAAAAATGTTTTGTGGACGGATGAGACCAAAATAGAACATTATGGTTTAAATGAGAAGCGTTATGTTTGGAGAAAGGAAAACACTGCATTCCAGCATAAGAACCTTATCCCATCTGTGAAACATGGTCAGGGTTTCCGCTATGTACAATTGGCTGTGGCAGGCCGCCGCACCTTGATTTTTGCCGCCGCACCTTCAGGAATTCCGTAGCACCCCTAGGCAGTCCTATTTTAAAAAATAGGCTAAACCAATATTTTTTGACATTGAGCGGACTCGAGCCTGGCATGAACTGCTCCGACGCGCTATAATGACACCAATCTATCACCAGCCAATCAGGAGACTTAATCAAACGCATCCCCCGCCCACCAATCTATCACCAGCCAATCAGGAGACTTGGATCAAACGCATCCCCCACCCACTTGTGTCCGTGTCTGACGTTGAATTTTCACAGAAGGAGGGAAGAAGTTGACTGAGGTAAGACTGTGTGATAAATTAACGAACGAATAAGAGAGGAGTTTCAACATATAGGGCTTAAGTTTGTTACCATTAAATAAGCATTGCTTGTACAGTAACGTTATGTCGTTACAACGTTGACCCACTTTTAATGTGCTGAGTACCGACTCAACTGTAGCCGGTAACATGCTAATTAGCTTGCTGTCAAAAGTGCAAAGACCTTAAATTGCTCTGTATAAATTAGAAAATGGCACAACTTCCTCTGTAGCCGTCAGCTCAACTTGTCTTGAGTTTTGAGCCGATCACAACAGGGCAGCACTGTGGCCTGAGGTAAAACATGATAGTTTAAGGCCCACTTTACACGGGGACGGTCTGAAACAAAAACGCAAAAGTCCGTTTTCGTTCTCACTTTTTTCCGCGTCTACACGACCGTTTTCAAGGAGGAAATCTGCGTCTATACAGTGACGCATAAATGTGTGGAATTCAATTGGATGTGCATGCCAGGCAGCTTAGTGGTGCTGTGAAAGACCTCCGCTATGTCTGCACGCATGCACAACGTCTTCCGTCTTGTCTAATCTGCACATCTGCACCGCGAAAACTTTGACTACACTGGCTATGGCTACTCGTGAGGTTGCCAGAGCAGCTTGAAGGTCCGTTGGATCGATGTAATCAGACATGCTGTAGCCATTCTATATGAGTGGGTGGAGCACAGAGGACGGCAGGACAGAGATCAAGTTTACAGATAGGCTTTATTGCCACACTTTTCAGTCTAACAATATTTTTAAACCAACAGAGACACACGCAACCGGTGTCTAGCTTGGGGATGAGCTTCTCTGCTCTCCCTCTTTAAATAGGGCGCGGTCACTGGGAAGACACACAAACACAGGTTAATTGACATCAGGTGTAGTGATTCTGCCACTTACCTTCCCCGACTCCACCCTCCTGTCACAGACAGCCCCCGCTGCCACACATGCTCTTACTATGACGTAAACGGGGGCTGTTTTTAACTTATCCACTCTGGAAGGCGTTTTCAATTTTTTCCGTTTTTCAGCCTCGAAAACGCCGTCCCCGTGTAGACGAAAGGCACTTCCGATAAAATATTTAGTCGTTTTTACCCGACAGCGTCCTCGTGTAAATGGGCCCTAAGTTTGTTTAAATTACAAAAATGAGTACACCCAATGACTGTCTCATATACTCTTCATATACTCATACTGTTTAAGTAATGCAATAAAACTAATCTTTAAAAGTGGTATTTACTCAAACTGTTTGCATAGAATGAACTTTCGGGTTAACAGTGTAATAGTGTTGCAGTGTTCTGCAAATCTGCAATTTAATATTTCAGATCTTGAGACATGAAAGTGCTATTTTAAAAAATAAAAGGTCAGAGATGTTTTCTTTGTCGCCTATTTAGTTCATTTTATTTCCTCAATAATTTTCCTTGATAGAGAAATCGGTCTGGGCTCTTATGGGTTAATCAGTAGCCTGCATGATTGTTAGGACTGGGACTGTTTTGGCCTCTAGAGGCCACTGTTATTTCCTTTTCTGGCCATGTTTGTTTTGGGCCTCTAGAGGTCACCACTGTGTTCTGTGTTTTGTTTTTGTCTTATTGCCTGTTTCCTGCCCTGCCCTGTCCTTAATTAGTTTGTGTATTTATACCCCTGAGTTCAGTCCTCTTGTCAAGGAGTCTTTGTGCTGTTATGTTTAGCTCCAGTAACCTCTGTTCCGATTTCCTTGCCCGTGTCTTTGCGGTTTTTGTACTTTGCTTTCTTTTGGACATTTTGGACTTTGTGTTTACCATTTTGGATCCTCTGAGTGTTTGTATTTTTGCCTCTTCTTTTCTGGTTTTTTGGCTCTTTGTTTCTTTGAACTTTTGTTTTTTCCCTGGTTATCTTCTGAGCGTTTGGATTATACTTTTGTTTTTGCCTTGGATTGTAAATAGTGTAAATATTGTTAATAAACCTTTTGATACTTTTTCTACTTCCGCCTCACGCCTCTGCATTTGAGTCATCCCCCTGGTGGCCTAGTGGGGGTTTGCTGGATTATCACACCAGCGAACCAGGTTTGAATCCCAGCAAAACCCTAACAGAAAGACTCCGTCATGACCGACTCAGCAGAGGCTTCTTCATCTGTCTACCCGGCCAACCTTCAGGGAATGATGGCTGCGTTAACATGCCTCGGATCCACCATGGACACTCATGGACGGACTCTCGCAAGCCAACGTGAGACCCTTGCTCGCCACGAGGTACTGCTTCAGCAGATTGGGAGAACCCTGGCACAGCTGACTTCTCTGCCCCCATCTCCTCCGCCTGATTCTGCTCCTGCTCCACCATCCGCTCCTGCTCCAGTGCCTCCTGCCATGCTGCCTTCTTCACCTCGCGAACCCAGCCTTCCTGCACCACAGAGGTATGACGGCAAGCACAGTGAGTGTCAAGAGTCCCTTACCCAGTGTCAACTCACCTTTGAGCTTCAGCCTACCACCTACACTATGGATCGCCGCAAGATTGCCTTTGTGATAACCTTGTTAGCTGGTAAGGCACAAGCCTGGGCTACTGCTATCTGGCAGAGACAGGGACCTGAGTGCTCTGATTTCCAGCTGTTTACTGAGGAGATGCTGCATGTCTTCGATCAAGCAGACATCAGTAAAGACGCAGCCAGAAAGCTCATGTCCATCCAGCAAGGGGGAAGCGTCGCAGACTACGCCATCTCGTTCCGGACGCTCGCAGCAGTAAGTGGATGGAACGAGACTGCCCTGGTGTCAGCCTTCCACCATGGTCTGTCTGACCCCATCAAAGACGGTCTGGCTTCTATCAGATGCCCAAGTGACCTCGAAACACTGATCTCACATTCTACTCGTCTGGACAACAGGATGAGAGAACGCCGCCAAGTACTGAGCCTCCCCGGCCTCCCTGCCTCTACCTGGAGCCCGTCTACCTCCTCCAGTGACTGTCCAGAACCCATGCAAGTGGGTCGTACTCGCCTCTCCGCATCTGAGAGGGAGCGCAGAAGGAGGGACAAGTGCTGCATCTACTGTGGCAAGCCTGGTCACTTCCGAGCATCATGTCCTGAACTCTCAGGAAAAGGACCACCCCGTCCAGCCGAGGGAGGGTTGTGACGGGGCCTACCCTCTCTCCCGGACTCCCTGGCCAAGGAATCTACATCCCGGTCTCCATCTCCTGGGGTGAGTCCGTCCACTCTTGTCAAGCCTTGTTAGACTCAGGGGCGGCTGGAAACTTTATGGATATCCACTTTGCCCAAAGCATCAATGTCCTGACTGCGCCTCTTGAAGTCCCACTGTCTGTGTCTGCCCTCGATGGCCAAGTGTTAGGCGATGGAAGAGTCACCCAAGTTACTTCTCCAGTCTTCCTCCAGTCTCAAGGTCACAAGGAAGAAATATCCCTGCACCTGATTCCTTCACCTGAGTTCCCAGTTATTCTAGGTCTTCCTTGGCTTACCTGCCACAACCCTCGTATAGACTGGGTTACAAGCCAGGTTGTGGAATGGGGCCCTGCATGCCATGCCTCTTGTCTGCTCTCTAGCTCTCCTGTGTCTCCTGCCGAGCCCCCTGATCTCACCGAGTTATCTCAAGTTCCCACAGAGTACTGGGATCTCCAGGAGGTCTTCAGCAAGAGCAGGGCCGCCGTTCTTCCTCTGCACCGCGCCTACGACTGTGCCATCGACTTGCTCCCTGGGACTACTCCTCCTCGGGACCATCTGTTCTCCCTCTCTCAGCCAGAATGCAAGGCCATGGAGGAGTACATCAAGGAAGCCTTGGCCTCTGGGTTCATTCGACCCTCCACCTCACCCGCTGGTGCCGGCTTCTTCTTTGTCGGCAAGAAGGATGGGGGTCTCCGGCCATGTATTGATTATAGGGGCCTGAACAAGATCACCGTGCGCAACCGCTATCCCCTTCCGCTGATGTCCACAGCATTCGACCTGCTCCAAGGCGTCACCATCTTCACCAAGTTGGACTTACGGAACGCATACCACCTCGTCCGTATCCGACAGGGAGACGAGTGGAAGACCGCCTTTAATGCCCCGTCAGGGCACTACGAGTACCAGGTGATGCCCTTCGGACTCACCAATGCACCGGCTGTTTTTCAGGCCCTTATCAACGACGTCTTGAGGGATATGATTAATCTATACGTTTTCGTCTACCTCGACGACATTCTTATATTCTCCAAGACCTTACAGGAACACCGCCACCATGTCCGCCAAGTCCTCCAGAGACTCTTGCAGAATAATCTGTTTGCTAAAGCCCAGAAATGCGAGTTTCATGTCCCTGAGGTCTCCTTCCTGGGATTTATCGTACGAACGGGGCAACTCCAAATGGACCCAGCCAAGACCCTGGCCGTCCGGGACTGGCCTACTCCCAAGTCTGTTAAGGAGGTTCAGCGGTTCTTAGGATTCACTAACTTCTACTGCAAGTTCATCAGGAACTTCAGTTCCGTAGCTGCACCTATGTTGGACCTCACCAAAAGGACTGGTGGCTCCTTTGTCTGGTCCCCTCAGGCGGAAGAGGAGTTTAATGACCTAAAACACTGCTTTTGCACGGCACCCATTCTGGTTCTCCCAGACACCTCCCAACCATTCATCGTGGAGGTGGATGCCTCGGACAGTGGTGTCGGCGCGGTGCTCTCTCAACGCTCGGAAGGGAAGCTGCACCCCTGCACTTACTTCTCCCACCGCCTGAGCCCTGCGGAGTCCCGCTATGATGTGGGGGATCGGGAACTGCTAGCGGTCAAACGAGCCCTTGAGGAGTGGAGGCACTGGCTGGAGGGAGCGCAACATCCATTCCTGGTGTGGACGGACCATAAGAACCTGGAGTACCTCCAGCAAGCCAAGAGGCTGAACCCACGACAGGCTAGGTGGGCTTTGTTTTTCAGCTGTTTCAGCTTCACCCTATCATACCGCCCGGGCTCTAAGAACACCAAACCGGACGCGCTCTCCAGGCTGTTCTCGCCCAACAACAGGGAGAGTGAAGTTGGGCCTATCATCCCTATATCCCGGATTGTGGCTCCTGTCCGCTGGGGTATTGAGGAGACCGTTCGACAAGCTCAACGCCGGGACCCTGATCCTGGGACGGGGCCACCGGGCCTCCTGTATGTCCCTCGTCAAGCCCGGGCCAAGGTTCTCCAGTGGGGTCACTCTTCCCCTCTCACCACCCACCCGGGAGCTCGGAGGACCCTTGACTTCCTGAAAAGACGCTTCTGGTGGCCTGACATGGAGAAGGAAGTGAGGTCATTCGTCCTGTCCTGTGAGGTCTGCACCAGAACCAAGAACCCGCGACAGCATCCCCAGGGTCTCCTGCATCCTCTGCCTATTCCCCGGCGTCCCTGGTCCCACGTGGCAGTCGACTTCATCATGGGTCTCCCTGAGTCTCAAGGTAACACTGTCATATTGGTCATAGTGGACAGATTCTCCAAGGCCTGCCACTTTATTCCACTGTGCAAACTCCCCTCTGCCCTTGACACTGCTAAATTGTTGTTCACTCATGTCTTCCGAGTTTTTGGTCTCCCTCAGGACATCGTCTTTGACCAGGGACCCCAGTTCTCCTCCCGAGTATGGCACGGCTTCTGCAAGAGCATAGGGGCCACTGCCAGCCTCTCCTCTGGGTTCCACCCCCAGTCCAACGGCCAGACGGAGAGGCTCAACCAGGATCTGGAAACCACCCTGCGAGGCCTGGCTATGGATAACCTGACATCGTGGAGCACCTGGCTGCCATGGGCAGAGTACGCCCACAACACCCTGCAGTCATCGGCCACCAAGCTGTCGCCGTTCCAGTGCCAATTCGGGTTCCAGCCACCTCTGTTCCCGGACCAGGAGGAGGACGCTGGGGTGCCCTCGGTCAACCATTACATGATACGGTGTCGCAAGACCTGGAGCAAGGTCAGGAGGGCACTCATCCAGACCTCCAGTACCAACCAGACTCAGGCCAACCACCATAGGAGACCTGCCCACACTTTCCGCCCTGGGCAGCGGGTTTGGCTGTCCACCAAGGACCTTCCGCTGCGGGTGGAGAACCGCAAGCTTGCTCCTCACTACATTGGCCCCTTCAAGGTTGTACACAGAGTTAACCCTGTCTCCTACCGGCTCCAGTTACCACGTACGCTAAGGATCAACCCCACATTCCATGTTTCCCTGTTGCGGCCCGTACTGACGTCCACGTATGCCCCTGCCCCTAGGAACCCCCCGCCCCCCCGCATCTTCCAGGGTCAGACTGTGTTCACCGTGCGCCGCCTGCTGGACTCCCGCCGGGTTCGCGGGGGCCTCCAATATCTTGTGGACTGGGAGGGCTATGGCCCTGAGGAGCGCTGCTGGGTCCCAGCTCAGGACATACTCGATAAAGAACTTTGTCTGGACTTCCATTCGGCGCATCCTGATCGTCCTGGGAACGTCAGGAGATGCTCCTGGGGGGGGGGGGGGGGGGGGTCCTGTTAGGACTGGGACTGTTTTGGCCTCTAGAGGCCACTGTTATTTCCTTTTCTGGCCATGTTTGTTTTGGGCCTCTAGAGGTCACCACTGTGTTCTGTGTTTTGTTTTTGTCTTATTGCCTGTTTCCTGCCCCGCCCTGTCCTTAATTAGTTTGTGTATTTATACGCCTGAGTTCAGTCCTCTTGTCACGGAGTCTTTGTGCTGTTATGTTTAGCTCCAGTAACCTCTGTTCCGATTTCCTCGCCCGTGTCTTTGCGGTTTTTGTACTTTGCTTTCTTTTGGACATTTTGGACTTTGTGTTTACCATTTTGGATCCTCTGAGTGTTTGTATTTTTGCCTCTTCTTTTCTGGTTTTTTGGCTCTTTGTTTCTTTGAACTTTTGTTTTTTCCCTGGTTATCTTCTGAGCGTTTGGATTATACTTTTGTTTTTGCCTTGGATTGTAAATAGTGTAAATATTGTTAATAAACCTTTTGATACTTTTTCTACTTCTGCCTCACGCCTCTGCATTTGAGTCATCCCCCTGGTGGCCTAGTGGGGGTTTGCTGGATTATCACACCAGCGAACCAGGTTTGAATCCCAGCAAAACCCTAACAATGCTAGTATATGTTCCATTTACAGTCAAACATTTTGATGTAATCCAGGCTCAGTTTTGATTAATCAAAAATCTGCATAGTAGTACAGTCTGAAGATGCTCTTGCACATTCGGTGTCAATTGAACAGAAATTATGGGAGGATATAGGTTTAATAAGTTTTACAATTTTTGAAGTGAGTGATGGATTGATAAGTTTAGATGTGTTCAATATTTTCTTATCTTCAGACATAATATTGTAGATGTTTCTTTACCTGCTTGATAGTTTTGACCGGGACTCCAATCTTCCTCAGAAGAGTCATTAGTCCTTAAATTAAATTTGTTATAGACATGAACTTAAAATCATTGTTTTATTTTATGGCCTCGGGTGCCCTGGCTTTTGGCCTTCGTGCCCTCGGCATCAGCAGAGCGTTTGTTTTCCACACTTCGTCGACTGAAATCATACCTCTGATCCACAATGACACAAAAGAGACTGAATGACTTGATGAACTGCCATATTCACCGTGACATTCTGGAACAAACTGACATGACAGCCATCGCAAAGGAGTTTGTGCAGGCCAATGACAAACGCAGGCAGGCCTTTGGGAAGTTTTAAGGGTAAGTCATTGGTTACTTCTATTAGCACCGCCGAGTGCACTGCTTCCTCTGTTTTCAATGTTTCTATACTGCATTGGTACTGATACAAGCAAGTTGTTTAAGTTGAGTTAGCCTACTACCGAGGTACTTTTGTTGTGTACTGTTGGCTGTTTTAGCATTTTATTCTGCGCAGTTATGTGCTGGCATGTTGTGGGCTAAAGTCATGACCAATGGATTAATCTATGTATAGCCTTCTGTGCTGTTGGCTGTTTTTATCCTCGTACTGGGGTGGGATGTCTGAGCACAGGTCTTGCCACCGCACCTTCAGACATTTTCTAGGGGAAACACTGCATGGTGGTAGTAGTATCATGATTTGGGCCTGTTTGCTGCATCTGGGCCAGGACGGCTTGCCATCATTGATGGAACAATGAATTCTGAATTATACCAGCAAATTCTAAAGGAAAATGTCAGGACATCTGTCCATGAACTGAATCTCAAGAGAAGGTGGGTCATACAGCAAGACAATGACCCCAAGCACACAAGTCGTTCTACCAAAGAATGGTTAAAGAAGAATAACGTTAATGTTTTGGAATGGCCAAGTCAAAGTCCTGACCTTAATCCAATCGAAATGTTGTGGAAGGACCTGAAGCGAGCAGTTCATGTGAGGAAACCCACCAACATCCCAGAGTTGAAGCTGTTCTGTACGGAGGAATGGGCTAAAATTCCTCCATGCCGGTGTGCAGGACTGATCAACAGTTACCGGAAACAGTTGCAGTTATTGCTGCACAAGGGGGTCACACCAGATACTGAAAGCAAAGGTTCACATACTTTTGCCACTCACAGTTATGTAATATTGGATCATTTTCCTCAATAAATAAATGACCAAGTATAATGTTTTTGTCTCATTTGTTTAACTGGGTTCTCTTTATCTACTTTTAGGACTTGTGTGAAAATCTGATGATGTTTTAGGTCATATTTATGTAGAAATATAGAAAATTCTAAAGGGTTCACAAACTTTCAAGCACCACTGTATACATATATAGTGTGTGTGGTTTCCTCGTCTGAATTCTTCCAGTAGTATCAATACAGGCACAGGGGTCATATCAACGCTTAACCCCACTCCATTAATAGTGTGCTGTCAATAAATCAGGGTCTCTGTGCTGTCTAAAGACTGTTTCTTCTTTCTCATGGGAAATCCCACTGCAATCAGCAGGGAAGGCATGCTCATAAAATATTTATTCTGTATGTGTTGTAATGGTTTATGGTGCCTGCTTGTTTTTCTCTTTTATTTTTGCACTGGAACTGAGCTCTCATGCTGTACCAAAACAATTACCACCAGCAATGTTATGTGGCAAAGATAAAGTATCTAGTATTTATCTGTCTGTCTGTCTGTCTGTCTGTTAACCTAAGACAGGGGTCTTCAATCCTATCCACAAAGGGCCAGTGTGGCTGCAGGCTTTCATTACAGCCAAATTGGAGGCTCACTTGATTGTTGATTGGAGACGAGGGTGAAATGATTAAACAAGTGAAATCAGGTGTAGCTCCTGCTTGGTTGGAATGAAAGCCTGCAGCCACACTGGCCCTTTGTGGATAGGATTGAAGACCCCTGACCTAAGACAAAGATGATGTTGGTGTGTGTATAGGTGCAGTAAGGTGGTTGTACCACTTGAGGGCACACCTTTTTGATGCAGCAGTGCAAAACAATCATATTCTGAACTCATTCTGTGACTAATTACTTCAGAGAAATTGTTTGTGTTTCGGTTAATTTCCAAATGGTTTTTATTATATAATTATAAGAAATAACTATATAGGAATATTTTCCTTTGGCCAAGTTCAGAATTAAAACAAAGATGATAATAATTAAAGACTACTATTATACTAGAATACAGTATTGTTCATATTATATGCTGCCTGGTCAAAAAAAAAGTCACACATTCTAATATTTCCTTGGACTGCCTTTAATTTTTTATTATGGCACATATTTGCTGTGGGGCGGCACGGTGGTGTAGTGGTTAGCGCTGTCGTCTCACAGCAAGAAGGGCCGGGTTCGAGCCCTGTGGCTGGCGAGGGCCTTTCTGTGTGGAGTTTGCATGCTGTCTGCGTGGGTTTCCTCCGGGTGCTCCGGTTTCCCCCGCAGTCCAAAGACATGTAGGTTAGGTTAACTGGTGACTCTAAATTGACTGTAGGTGTGAATGTGAGTGTGAATGGTTGTCTGTGTCTATGTGTCAGCCCTGTGATGACCTGGCGACTTGTCCAGGGTGTACCCCGCCTTTCGCCCGTAGTCAGCTGGGATAGGTTCCAGCTTGCCTGCGACCCTGTAGAACAGGATAAAGCGGCTAGAGATGATGAGATGAGATATTTGCTGTGTCATTGTTTCGACAACCTGATGCAACATCACACTTTTCTTTCGGTCTAGTTGCATTCATTTTTCACTGAGATCTTGTATTGATGATGTGAGAGTCCATCCACTCCATAAAGTCTTCTCAAAGACTTTCATTGGGGTTAAGGTCGGGACTCTGTGGTGGTCAATTCATGTGTGAAAATGATTCCTTATGCTCCCTGAACCACTCTTTCAAAGTTTCTGAATGAATCCTGGTATTGTCATCCTGGCATATGCCCGTACCATCAGGAAAACAATAATCAGGGAAGTGATCACCTGGTCATTCAGTACATTCAGGTCGTCAGCTGACTTCATTTTATTGCCCCATAACTTTGCTGAGCCTTGACTTGACCAACTGAAGCGACCCCAGATCATAACACTGCTTCCAGAGGCTTGTACAGTGGCCACTATGCATGATGGGTGCATCGCTTCATGCACGTCTCTTCTTACTCTGACACACCCATCACTCAGGACTTATCAAACCACATGATCTTTTTCCATTGCACCAGAATCCAATCTTTCTGCTCCTTAGCAAATTGGCACCATTTTCCCCAATTAGCTTCACTAACAAGTGGTTTTCTTATGGCCACACAGCTGTTTCATCCCAGTCGTGTGAGTCCTCATCACATCGTCTCATCTCATCTCATTATCTCTATCCGCTTTATCCTTCTACAGGGTCACAGGCAAGCTGGAGCCTATCCCAGCTGACTACAGGCAAAAGGCGGGGTACACACTGGACAAGTCGCCAGGTCATCACAGGGCCGACACATAGACACAGACAACCATTCACACTCACATTCACACCTACGGTCAATTTAGAGTCACCAGTTAACCTAACCTGCATGTCTTCGGACTGTGGGGGAAACCGGAGCACCTGGAGGAAACCCACACGGACACGGGGAGAACATGCAAACTCCACACAGAAAGGCCCTCGCCGGCCACGGGGCTCAAACCCAGACCTTCTTGCTGTGAGGTGACAGTGCTAACCACTACACCACCGTGCCGCCCCTCATCACATTGTACATGCATAAATTATCTTACTTTCACTATTAAACTTAGTCGTGAGTTCTACTATCAATTTTTTATCCTTTGACTTCCCCAAGTCTTTGTGATCTCCAACATGGTCAGTGAAGATTTTTTTCTGACCACACTTCTTCTGTGAAGTTGAAGGTTCACCACTATTCTTCCAGGTTTTTCATGTGTTGGACAGTTCTTAACCCAATTCCATTAATTTCAACAAATTAGTGCAATTAATTTTTGTTGAAGATAATTATTTCTTAATAAGAGATTCATTTTTCTCTGAATAAATTTATTTCAATTAAAGGTTGAATTTTTCTCATTTTTTTCAGTGTGAGATGAAGCGGCTTCACCAAAACTGACCTTTTTACTAATCTTTACAAGGGGTGCCAATCATCATGGAAGGCACTGTATCTGCAATGAAATGCATCCATCCATCATCCGTAACCACTTATCCTGTGCAGGATCCCGGGCAAGCTGGAGCATATGCCAGCTAACTATGGGCGAGAGGCGGGGTACACCCTGGACAAGTCGCCAGATCATCACAGGACTGACACATAGAGACAAACAACCATTCACAGTCACATTCACACCTACAGTCAATTTAGAGCCACCAATTAACCTAACCTGCATGTCTTTGGAGGAAACCAGAGCACCCGGAGGAAACCCACACAGACACGGGGAGAACATGCAAACTCCACACAGAAAGACCTTCTTCAGCCACTGGGCTCAAACCCAGAACCTTCTTACTGTGAGGCAACAGCGCTAACCACTACATCACCATGCCACCCAATGAAATGCACACCTTCCCAATTCAGATAAAGTACTTTATTTTAATTCTTTTTTCTTTTTATTTTTTGCAGAATGTAAAAGAATATGGTGTGTACCACTCACAGAGGGATTAAGGCAAGTTCAGAATTCTGGTCAATTCATGAGAGCACCATGAACCTGAACTGTCAAGAGCTAACATACTCATGATTATGGCTTTACCATTTCACTTGGGGCGGCACGGTGGTGTAATGATTAGCATTGTTGCCTCACAGCAAGAAGCTTCTAGGTTTGAGCCCAGTGGCCAATGGGGGCCTTTCTGTGTGGAGTTTGCATGTTCTCCCCGTGTCTGTGTGGGTTTCCTCTGGGTGCTCAGGTTTCCCCCACAGTCCAAAGATGTGCAGGTTAGGCTAATTGGTGGCTCTAAATTGACCGTAGGTGTGAATGTGAGTGTGAATGGTTGAGAGGAGAAAACCTCTATAATAATCCAGTAGAAGGCAACGGGAAACCACGACTGTAATGTTCCCTAGAGACTTTGATGGCTGAAGCTGTCAGAGCAGCCATGTCACTGTAGTGACATGCCAAAATGGATGGATTTCACTTGGCCCTTGGAGAAAAATGAGCTGTGTTGATTAGCGCAATTCAATAATGGTTAGATTAGATTAGATTAGATTAGATTAGATAAAACTTTATTGATCCCTTTGGGAGGGTTCCCTCAGGGAAATTAAGATTCCAGCAGCATCATTATAGATAAAAAGAGAAAAGAAATAGAGGAAAACTTCTAGATAAATTAAAATAAATTAAGTATTTACATATACAAATATAAAAAGAATAAGATATGGGGAAGAGAGGAAGGGGGGAGGGGGAGGAGGAAAAAAATGTGACATGTGACAGACATGAGCGTGTTACTCAATACCATGTTTTCAGTTAGGCTATTTTTTTTTTTTTAGTATGAACCCAGTAGAACATTACAGCCTTCATGACTGCAGCTACATATCAGCCTTTAAGTGTATGTGCATACAATGCCTTGCAAAAGTATTCACCCCCTTGGATTTTTATCTATTTTGTTACATTACAACCTTAATTTAAATGTTTTTAATCTGAATTTTATGTAATGGACCTGCACAAAATAGTCTAAGTTGGTGAAGTGAAATAAGAATTTTTTTAAAAAAAATTTAAAAATAAAAAACTGAAAATTGGTGTGTGCATATGTATTCACCCCCTTTGCTATGAAGCCCCTAAAAAGTTCTGGTGCAACCAATTACCTTCAGAAGTCACATAATTAGTGAAATAAAGTCCACCTGTGTGCAATCTAAGTGTCACATGATCTATCAGTATATATACGCCTTTTTTGAAAGGCCCCAGAGGCTGCAAAACCACTAAGAGGCACCACTAATCAAACAACACCATGAAGATTAAGGAGTTCACCAAACAAGTCAGGGACAAAGTTGTTGAGAAGTACAAGTCAGGGTTGGGTTATAAAAAATATCCAAATCTTTGATGAGCCCCCGGAGCACCATCAAATCCATCATCATCAAATGGAAAGAACATGGTACCACAACAAACCTGCCAAGAGAGGGCCGCCCACCACAACTCAAGGACCGGGAAAGGAGGGCATTAATCAGAGAGGCAGCACAGAGACCAAAGGTAACCCTGAAGGAGCTGCAGAGTGCCACAGCAGAGACTGGAGTATCTGTCCATAGGACCACAATAACCCTAGGCTGACACTTGCACGACTTTTGGCCACGATTTTGTCGTGGCAAGTCGTGCCATTTTGGGGCACGAACTGGGAGGCTCCCGCACTGTTCACAACTAGTTCACGCATAGTTCACGACGAGTTCACGAATGCGTGCCCGTCCACATTCATGAACTGGCACGACAAGTTCACGCATAGTTTGCGCATAGTTTACGCACTTCCTGCATTGGCACGACGAGTTTGTGCAATTTGGACGGTGTCGTGCCAACTTGGGCATGCCTGTGTCATGCACAACCTCATCCTCATCAGATACCCACACGCAATTTCAGAAGTGGACCGCGAAGATCCGGACACACATGATCTGATCCCTGGTGGATGGAGGACTGACCGACACCTGCAGGGGCTGCTGCCTCTAACCGGCCATCATACCCAGAAGGATGCAAAGGATCAGCGAGACTACCTGTCACATTACTACATGTCCCCTGCTGGTGCTGTCCCTTGGCAAGAAAAAATGGTAGTAGCTTCATGAGCTGCATCCACAGTTGTTCCATTTTTGAAATAAAAGAAACGAAACTCCTCCCCCCCCAAAAAAAAAGTCATGAAGGAATAGAAAATAAAAGACACTAAAGAAAAAAGCAAGAAAAAAAATTGCGAATGGCGAGAAGTGTCCGGGAAGCCCTATATATACCCCCGCACCGACGCAAGCGCCACTGTCGCGCAGTAGTTGTGAACTGCTCGTGAACTGCTCGTGAACTCGTCATGAACTGCTCGTGCCATGCACAAACTGTTCGTGAAGTGCGTAAACTAGTCGTGAACTGCTTGTGCCATCAATGCGTGACCGTGTCAGTGGGAAGGCGCGGCCACGCTGCGACACGCACCAATTCGTGAACATGTCGAACTACTCGTGAACTCGACATGAGCTGTTCGTGAACTATTCGTGGCAGTTCGTGACAGTCGTGGCATGGCGCGCACTTCCACGCACTGACACGCATCCTCCCGCATCGTCCTGACAAGTTCACGACGAGATCACGAACAGTTTGTGCATAGTTCACGACCCAGTCACGAAATTTTGTCGTGACCAAAATTTTGAACATTTCAAAATTCTCGTCCCGACATGGCACGCAGTCACGACGGGTTTACGCACACTTCACGCCAGTTTACGACTAGTTTGCGCACTGGCACGACTCGAGTCGTGCCAATGCGTGCCACGGAATCGTGCAAGTGTCAGCCTAGCCTAAGCTGTACACTCCACAGAGCTGGGCTTTATGGAAGAGTGGCCAGAAAAAGTCATTGCTTAAGAAAACACATTTGGAGTTTGCCCAGCAGCATGTGGTAGACTCCCTAAACACATGGAAGAAGATTCTCTCGTCTAATGAGACTAAAATTGAACTTTTTGGCCATCATGGGAAATGCATTGTGTGGTGGAAACTCAACGCCCTGAGAACACTATTCCTACAGTGAAGCATGGTGGTGGCAGCATCATGCTGTGGGGATATTTTTCATCTGTAGGGACAGGAAAGCTAGTCAAGACTGAAGGAAAGATGGATGGCACTAAATACAGGGCAATTCTGGAGGGAAACCTGTTTGAGTCAGCCAGAGGTTTGAGACTGGGATGATGGTTCATGTTCCAGCAGGACAATGACCCTAAACATACTGCTAAAGCTACTGTATACTGGAGTGGTTTAAAGGCAAAAATTTAAATGTCTTGGAATGGCCAGTTAATGGGCAAAAATCCCAGTGGCTAGATGTGGCGAGCTCATAGAGACTTATCCAAAGTGACTTGCAGTTATAATTGCCGCAAAAGGTGGCTCTACAAAGTCCTGACATTAGGGGGGTGAATAGTTATGCACATTGAAGTTTTCTGTTATTTTGTCCTATTTGTTGTTTGCTTCACAATAAAAAAAAATCATATCTTCAAAGTTGTAGGCATGTTCTGTAAATGAAATGATGCAAACCCTCAAACAATCCATTTTAATTCCAGGTTGTGAGGCAAAAAAACCTCAAAAATGCCAAGTGGGGGGAGAAATACTTTTGCAAGGCACTGTAAGTTTCCTCTACATCAGTGACATTATTGTGTCATTGGTGAGACCTTGTAACATAATGCATTCTCATTGCTAATATTTTCATTGTTATTCTATTGAAAGATATTAGATTTTAGCCTCATACCTAATATCATACCAGGCATCACTCTGGGGTATGTATGCACTTAGATGTTTAAATAAATGTATTCATGATTATACTGCATTCCTGTATATAAATCTGTTTTTTTCCCCTCCAGAATTTCTTTTAACATGATATGTAAGTCACAAACACAGATTATAGACACTGCCTCTTAATGTGGCGTCCTTATCATCCAGCCCAGTCCTGGATATTGTCTTCTGATTGATCTCTTGGTCTTTTTCGATTGAAGAGCCCCGTGGTATTCACTGCATGTGAGTCTCAGATTGAATCTGAGCCTCTGCTCTCTTCATTGCCATCACGATGTGAAAAGAGAGTGCCACTCCACTACCGAGGCTGTTGCCATGGTGATACACCTCCTATTCGCAGTTTAAAGTATTTTCTGTGAACAGAGCTCCACAATTGCAACACATTTCACTTTGCCAGCCTGCAGTCAGAGAACTGTCAGTTTCACACTGCTAAAACAGAGAGGTTAGGTGTGAAATTTAATGTTGTTAGCAGAAAGCATGCATGCATGCACATATACTGTATGTACAAAGACATAATTCACACAGCATTTGGAAGGTAGGGTGGTTTGTTTGCTTATGGCTTGCTTTAAAGGCAGACTGCCTTTCAGATTTTTCAAGTGTAGGTCATAAAAATAATTTTCCCTGACACTCAATTATTTTTGTTTAGTGAAATGAAAGCTACTGAATTTGAATCACAGGCTTCCAATGTTACTGTATTAGGTTTTATTTTCTAATAGAACAATTACTGAATTTAAGGCCACATGGCCCTAAATTCACCGCTATTTTTTCCTGCTTCACCATGACCCAATACAAGATACTATGTCATGCATCATGTGGTGGGCTTTCCCTGTTCACGCAAGGCACTGTGGGATACAAATTTGAAACAGGAGAGAAAAATGGAGGACGCGAATGAAACGTGAAAGACCGACTACAGTAACGGAAAGTAAGAAGAAAAGACATTATGTTGCGAAGGAAAGAAAACGCAGGACCAAACTAATAAATATCGGCAGTCAGCGAGCACCTCGGTGTGATCAGCTGTTCGTTTAGTGACAGAATGATGTAACTGTCAGTGCATGTCAAGGTAAACCTGTATGTAGATGGCAGTAATGCAACACTGTGGATGCCAGCTGCTGTAAAACCCAAAAGAAGAAGAAACAGATAAACCTGCTCATGTGCACACGGACTTCCTCTGTCTGCTTGACTGCACGAAGCGAGCGATTTCATGCACATTATTTGCTAAGGAATCCCCTCAAATTAAATCACTTCCCAGCCACAGAATGGCCTGGTTTTTTTTTTTTTTGAGATATTGCAGAAATAAACATATATGACAATGACCAAATTTCAGAGGGAACTAAATTTCACCAATTTTATGAAATCGAAAGTCCGTCTAGCTTTAATGAGTTAAAGAGCATTTATTCAACCACAGCTCTTAGCTCATGCACTACTCAATATGCTACACTTTCCAGCCCATATTCGGTGTATTTATTGTCCTGCACATATAGTTCTGTGCAGTTTTTTTTTTTTGTCCTGCACTTTATGTTGTCTTGCATACTGTTATGTTTGCACTATGATCCTGGAGAAATGACATTTCATTCCAATGTATACAGTACAAGCTATACAGTATAGAGGATGTGCAGTCACGTGACCCGCACGTGTGTACTCCACCATATTGGATGGCATCAGGATTGTTTACCTTGCGCGAGCGTAATGGATCCAGGGAGTAATCCCCAAGAAAATTCGGAAAATACCCCATCTACATCGCGCGATTACTTGTCTAAGTTTGTTCAGCATCTTGAAGGTGACGTGAGGCAGTGTTACGTGGAAAAGTGTTCCAGGTTGGGGATTGCAGATCCGTACAACTTGCAGCAATCCTTGTTCAGGGAAATTCGGAGCTGCGGTGCCGGCGATTTGCCTGATCTGGCCTACCACAACATTTACAATTTTCTTGTTAATCGTGAATCGTGTTACACTGGCAAAGCCCACAAAGCTTACAAGAGCCTGGAAGCTTATAAATATTTTGTTGTGGGATGGGTATCCCAACTATACCTCTGGAAGGTTCCGAAGAAGGAAGTCTACTTGATAACCTCACGGGTAAGTGGCATTAAGACGTTTATCATAAAGAGACTATGCAGGACGTTTTATTGTAGGAATGTTCGAAATCTAAACTCAGTTCCAGATAAGTATGAGAAGAAAACAGTAAATCAGAAAGCTGCGCACATTTGCGCAGCTTCCGCGAAAACGTGCGCAGCTTTCTGATTTACTGTTTTCTTCTCATACTTCCTATGTTTCATGGACTGTAATGGAATTTGCTTATTAAGTAATTTTAATACAGAATTTACTCTGATGAAGTTATTCACACTCTCCAATGCCCCCCCCCAAAAAAAATCGGATCTGCACGATTCAGCCGTGAAAAAGGCGGCATCCGCCGTTTGCATCCCTGTTTAAACTCATAGATTAACCGACTTTAACCGGCTAATGAGGCTCGGTGGTCGGTCAAGATTTTTTTTTAGTTTTCGCCATCCCTACTATGGATTGGCCTTTCAAAGGCATATATGAGCCAAAAAGATAAAACATTGTCATAGACTAGGCCAGGGTAGTAGGGCTAGGCATAGCCATTTTAAACGTTAGAGATCAAGCGGACTGATGACCACAAACACTGTTCTGTCTAGTTTCTAAGTATGCAGTTATCATTCAATCTGAAAATCAACTTAACAGATGTACTAGGAGTATTGAATTAGAAGATTACACCTACCTGATATGAAGTGTTCACTACAAATTCGGCTGGTAGAACTGGGGTACCAGTTTTCTCTTCGCACAGCGGACACCCATTTTGCTTGTCTCTCCTCGTCTGCGGGGGATCTATAAAATGACAGGCCCTCCTTTTGGCCCTGTCTATTGGTACAACCAAATGCTGAACAAGATATAACCACTCTCGAAAGATCTACTCCCACACACTTCATAATTAGAACGGGTTCGTCTAAGTTCTATGCGGGGCCTTGCCGTCCAAGATGGCAGATAAACAAATATCACGTGACCTCGTGATGTCACGTGCACGCTCTCTATAGAGGAATGACAAAAAAAACCCACTTGAGTTGACCTCACCTAATTAATGATACACTTTTATAATCTTGCTCAAATGAGGGGCTTTATTTATTGGTATGATACAGTGCCTTGCAAAAGTATTCATACCCCTTGAACTTTTTCACATTTTTCCACCTTACAACCACGAACTTAAAAGTTTTTTATTGAGATTTTATGTGATAGACCAACACAGAGTAGCACATAATTGTGAAGTGAAACAAAAATGATAAATGGTCTTCAAAATTTTAAACAAATAAAAATCTGAAAAATGTGGTGTGCATTAGTATTCAGCCTCCTGTCCTCTGATACCTCTAAATACAATCCAGTGCAATCAATTGCCTTCAGAAGTCATCTAATTAGTTAATAGAGTCCTACTGTGTGTAATTTACTCTCAGCATAAATACACTTGTTCTGTGAAGGCCTCAGTGGTTTGTTAGAGAACACTGAAGAACAAACAGCATCATGAAGACCAAAGAACTCACCAGACAGGTCAGGGATAAAGTTCTGGAGAAGTTTAAAGCAGGGTTAGGTTATAAAAAAATATCCCAAGCTCTGAACATCTCAAGAAGCACTGTTCAATCCATCATTCAAAAATGGAAAAAGTATGGCACAACTGCAAACCTACCAAGACATGGCCGTCCACCTAAACTGACAGAGCGAGCAAGGAGAGCACTGGCCAGAGAAGCAGCCAAGAGGCCCATGATCACTCTGGAGGAGCTGCAGAAATCCACAGCTCAGGTGGGAGAATCTGTGCACAGGACAACTATAAGTCGTACACTCCACAAATCTGGCCTTTTTGGAAGAGTGGCAAGAAGAAAGCCATTGTTGAAAGACAGGCATAAGAAGTCCCGTTTGCAGTTTGCCAGAAGCCATGTAGGGGACACAGCA